>NC_133415.1:40692500-40700000 GCF_049350105.2 Macaca mulatta | reverse complement strand
GAAACCCCGCGGGCGGGACGAGAAGAACGGGTCTCATTCACCACGAATGCCCGCCCCTCGCCCGTCGCGGCTCGGTCCCGGCCCGGGAGAGCGTGACATCACCACATCGATCAGGGAAAGCATCCCCGGAGCAGGGTCGGCCAGCCAGCCACAGCCTCCCCAGAGGCCAGCGAGCAGATCAGCCTGGCCATCCCCAGCTCCAGGACAGGGGCGGCAGACAACCCGGCAGAGACGAGGAATGCCTGACACGCACGGCACGGAGCCAGCGGGAGTGGGGTTGTCTCGGCCGCCCCAGGTGCCCGCAGCGGGGAGCGCACGGTGGCAGGGTAAGCCCGCGCCACCTTCCCCGCCGCCCCCAGGTGGGTCAGAGACCCGGACCCAAGGCGGCACCGGGAGCTGGGACGCTCGGATGCATGAGAGACCGGGCACACGGGCCCCAGCAGGCGGCTCAAGCACGAGCAGGGCCGGCTAGCCGGGTCACCGGGAGGCCGAAGACCCGCGACGCATCCAAGAGACCCAACCTCTCCAGCGACAGGTCGCCAGAGGACAGCGTGTCAGCAATAACCCGGTGGCCCAAAATGCCGGCTCGGAGTGAAACATATACCTCCCCAGGAGACAGGAGGTCGAGTCACCGACCACGCCGCCGGCCCAGGGAACCCGCGACACGGGCATCTGTCCCCAAAATCGCCACCATCGCAGCCAGACACGGAGCACCCAGGGCCCTCTGGTCGACCCCAGGACACACGCCGGAGCAGCGCCGGGCCAGGGACGTCCTCCCGGCCACCCGTGCCACGCAGGGGCCGGCCCGAGTCTCCAGAGCGAGACTCGGAAGCGTTTCCGGCCGTCCCCTCGTACGACCGGGACACACGAGGGACCGAAGGCCGGCCAGGTGTGACCTCTCGGGCCGCACGCGCGCTCAGGGAGCGCTCTCCGACTCCCCACGGGGACTTGCAAACAACAGGTCACGGCAGAGGGACCGCTCCCCGGCACCCGGGGGACGAGGCAGGACGGTCCCCGGCTCCCCACGGGGACTTGCAGAAAAAATTCGGCCGCTGCCTCAGACGGCCAGGATGCGCGCGGGCCCGCGACCGGGCCGGGAAGGGTGTCCCCAGCCTCCCACCCCAAGCCCGGTGGGTCCCCGCGGGTCGCGGGTCAGGCCTCGGGAGCCGCGGCGTGCTGGTCGACCAACCCCGGCAGCCCCACACCCGGCTCTGGCCCGAAAGCGCAGCGACAACCTCTCCCCACATAAGCCTGCACGCCTGAGCTCTGACTCACAAGTGACGCGCCAGAGCTCTGGCGCGACCGGGACAGCCCGGCTGACGACCGCGGTCTTTCCGGAGCTCTGCCTAGCTCACAGCGGGGACGGTCCCCTCCCTCGGCAGCTGCCACCGCAGCTCCGGAAGCCAAGGGAACGATATAAAAGCGGCCGCCAGATGGAGTCCGACAACCGTCGCGAACGTCACCAAGACAGATCCGGATGGCAGGCCGGCCCGCGGACCGCAAAACCGAAACCGTGAGTCGAGAGACGCTATCCCGAGGCCGAAAACGCAGCCCCTGTACCCCAACCCCACAGAAACGGTCCCCAAACCCTGTCTCTGCATGGACCGCGACACAGTCAGAAGACAACCCACGGCGTGTGGATGTTCGGAGAGGCATCTCGGTGGGAGAAACAACAAGCAAGGACTCGGTCGCGGGTCGTTGAGGACACAGGGAGACACAGAATGCGTAGGCTCTTCCTGAATCCAGACAGAGAAGGAGGGAGGGAGGGAGGGAGGGAGGGAGGGAGGGAGGGAGGAAAGGCAGGCAGGCAGGCAGGCAGGCAAACATAAAGAAGGAAACAGAGAAAGAAAGAAAGGAAGGAAAACCTAAAGGAGAGAAAGAAAGAAAAGAGAAGAAAAGAGAAGACAAATATTAATATAAGTATTTCCATTTGTATATAGGTATAACATATAAAACTACATTAAAATAGAAAAAAATTTATATGCATACACATGAATGAACAGATAAAAATGAATAAACAAAAAATAAGATAACATAACATAAGCAAATAGGCCAGGCGCGGTGGCTGACGCCTGTGATCCCAGCACTTTCAGAGGCTGGGGGAGAGAGAGAGAAAAAAAATGAAAGAAAGAAAGAAAGAAAGAAAGAAAGAAAGAAAGAAAGAAAGAAAGAAAGAAAGAAAGAGAGAGAGAGAGAGAGAGAGAGAAAGAAAGAAAGAAAGAAAGAAAGAAAGGAAGAAAGAAAGAAAGAGAGAGAGAAAGAAAGACAGAAAGAAAGAAAGAAGAAAGAGAGAGAGAGAGGGAGAAAGACAGCGAGAAAGAAAGACGAGAGAAGAAAGAAAAAAAAAGAAAGAGGAAAGACAGGAAGAAAGACAAAGCAAGAAAGCAAGAAAACAAGACAGCAAGAAAGCACGACAGAAAGAGAGAAAGAGACAGAAAGAAAAAGCAAGAAAGCAGCAGAGAGAGAGAGAGAGAGAGAGAGAGAGAGAGAGAGAGAGGCGCGAGGCGAGGCGAGGCGAGGCGAGGCGAATCTACCTGCTTTCACTACATGTGGGGAGAATCAGGAAAGCCCCCACTAACAACAAGGCCTGAAGTGGAGCTGCCATCTGTGAAATCCGAGCAGAAGAGTCCACACGGGTTAAAGACACGAAGAAAGACAGGGAAACAACTGCTCAAAGAGAAGAACAATCTGGCCCAGCCAGGGTCTGTCTCCTGAAGTTGTGTGGGCAACGAGGGAGTGGGACGGAGGGAGGGAGTGGGACGGAGGGAGGGAGGGCCTCCGAGGCTCGTGTCAAACAATAAATGATAATAAAATAAAAGGAAGTTAAAAAAAAAAATTGCGCATCATTCGTAGCATCACTGACGCCTCGAAAGGCGAGAGGCATGTGTTTATGTCACTGTGGGACTGTTTTCTTTTTTCTTTTCTCTTTTTCTTCCCTCTCTTCCCGGAAACTCACTTTTTAATTATTTCATTTTCCTTTTCTTTTTTTTTTTTTAATTTTTAATTTTACTTTCATTTTTACTTTTATTTTTAATTGCTTGAGAGGTTGTCTCCCTCTCTCGCCCAGGCTGGTGTACAGTGGCGCGATCTCGGCTCACTGCAACCTCCGCCTCCCAGGTTCAAGTGATTCTCCTGCCTCAGCTCGGCCTCCCGAGTAGCTGAGATTACAGAGGCGCACGACCATGCCCGGCTAATTTTTGGTATTTTGACTAGAGACGGACGGGGTTTCACCATACTGGCCCTGCTCGTCTGACCACCTCGTGATCCAGCGATCCACCACCCTCGGCGTCCCAAAGTGCTGGGATGACAGGCTTGAGCCACCGCGCCGGGCCTAGTTATTCCTTTTATTTTATTTCTAATTTTTAATTGTACGTATGCACGTATGCATGTATGTATGTATGTATGTATGTATGTATGTATGCATGCATGCATGTATCTATCCTTTTCTTTTTTTTTGAGACGGACAGAGAGAGACAGTGAGAAACAGAGAGAGAGAGAGAGAGACAGACAGACAGACAGAGAGAGAGAGAGAGAAACAGACGGGGGGGGAGAGAGAGAGAGAGAGAGAGAGAGAGAGAGAGAGAGACCAACAGACAGAAGGACAGGCAGAGAAAGAGAGTAAGACAGAAGACAGACACAGGGAGAGAGACAAGCGGGGGGGGGGGGAGAGAGAGAGAGAGAGAGAGAGAGAGAGAGAGCTCCCAGACATCACGAAGCCGTTTCAATGACATATTCTCTCTGGTCTTTGTCTGGGGATATTCAGTTTTTCAACGTAGGCCTCAAGGGCTCCCAGATGTCCCTTTCGAATCTCTACAAAGAGAGTGTCTCCAACCTGCCTAATCAAAACAAAGGTGTAACCCTTTAGGATGAGTCCACACATCGCAAAGCAGTTTCTCAAATACATTCTTTCTAATTTTCATCTGGGAATATTAGGTGATTCACCATAGGCCTAAAGGGACTCCCAAAAATCCATTCAGAGAGACTGCCCAAAAAAAGTGTTTCTAACCTGATGAATCCAAAGAATGGTGTATCGCTAAGAGATCAATCTACGCATCACAAATCAATGTGACAGATAGCCTCTCTCTGGTTTTAATCTGTGGATAGTCTGCTTTCCAACGTAGGCCTCAATGGGTTTCCAAATGTCCCCTCACAGATTCTACGGAAAGCGTGTTTCCAACCTCCTGGTTCAAAAGAATTATCCGTTCGAGGTGAATCCACACGTCAAAAAGCAGTTTCACCAGCAGCAGTTTTTCTCCTTTTCCTCTGGGGATGTTCACTTTCACCAGGAGCCACAAAGGGCTCCCAAATGTCCCTTCGAAGATTCTGCAAAGAACTGCTTCCAATCGGCCGCGTGCAGCGGCTCACGCCTGTCATCCCAGCATTTTGGGAGGCAGAGGCGGGTGGATCACCTGAGGTCAGGAGTTCGAGACCAGCCTGGCCAAAACGGTGAAACCCCATCTCTACCAAGAACACAAAAAATTTGCCGGGCTTGGTAGCGGGTGCCTGTGATCCCAACTACTTGGGAGGCTGAGGCAGGAGAATCCCTTCAACTGGAAGGCAGAGGTTGCAGTGAGCCGAGATGGTGTCACTGCACTCCAGCCTGGGGGACAGAGTGAGAGTCTGTCTTAAAAAAAATAAAAACATTAAGAAAAAAATACTACTACTACAACAACAACAACAACAACAACAACAACAACAACAACAACAAAATGCTTCCAATCTGCTGAATCAACAGAAAGGTTTAACTCAGTAAGAGGAATCTACACATCGCTAAAAAGCAGTTTTACAGATAGCTTCTTGTTAGTTTTTATCTACAGTTTCCTGGTTTTCACCCTAGGCCTCGAATAGCTCCCAAATGTCCTTTTGCAGATTCTACAAAAGGGCCGCTTCCAACCTGGTATATCAAAAGAAAGGTTTCACTCTGTGAGATGAATCCACACACGACAAAGCAGTTTCAGAGACAGCTTCTTTCTAGTTTTTATTTGGGGATATTCGGTTTTTCACACTAGGCCTCAGTGGGCTCCCAAAGGTATACTCGCGGATTCTACAGAAAGAGTGCTTCAAACCTCCTCAATCAAAAATTAGTTGTAATTCGGTGCCATGAATCCACACATCACAAAGCGGTATCATAGAGAGCTTCTTTCTATTTCTCTGGTGGGGATACTCGGTTTTTCACAACAGGCCCCAGTGGGCTCCCAAATGTCCATTCTGCTTCCAAACTGCTGAATCCAAAGGCAGTTTTAACTCGGTATGATGAATCCACACGTCACAAAGCTGTTTCATGAAGACCTTCTCTCTCGTTTTTATCTGAAAACATAAGATTTTTTCACCATACGACACAAGGGTCTCCGAAATGTACACAGACAGATTCAACAAAAAAACCCTTCCAACCTGCTGAGTAAAAAGAAAGGTTTAACTCTGCGAGACGAATACACACACGACAAAGCAGCTTCACAGAGAATGGTGTTTTTTGTTTGTTTGTTTGCTTGCTTGCTTGCTTGCTTGCTTGCTTTTTGGTTTGTTTTCTTGGTTTTTTTTTTTTTTTTTTTTTTTTTTTTGGAGACGCACTTTCGCTCTTGTTGCTCAGACTGGAGCGCAATGGCGCCATCTCGCCTCACTGCGACCTCCGCCTCCCAGGTTCAAGCAATTCTCCTGCCTCCGTTTCCCTTCCCGAGTAGCTGGGATTACAGGCATGTGCCACCACGCCCGGCTAATTTTGTATTTTCAGTAGAGACGGGGTTTCTCCATGTGGGTCAGTCTGGTCTCGAACTGCCGACCTCAGGTGATCTGCCAGCCTCGGCCTCCCAAAGTGCTGGGATGACAGGCGTGAGCCACCGCGCCCGTACAATTGTATTGTATCGTATTGTATTGTATTTACATTGATTGATTGATTGATTGATGCTGCCTGATCAAAGGTCACTCAGGCCCAGTCGTCAAAGTGGCGATTTCCTAGGCAACAAGGAAGGGGGGAGCTTGGAGGTGGGGGCGGGGGCGGTGGAGAAGACACAGTTGCCCCAGGCTGTGCGCAGGCGGCCTGAGCTTCCTTCCTCTGTTGAGGCCTCCATTTTCAGAGTAACAGTGGCCGCTAGGTGATGCCCGACGTCTGCCAATGAGACTGTCAGCCCGGAATGAATTGGGATCGCCTGGAGGGGGAGGCGGGAGGGGGAAGGATGGAGGCCCCCACAGCACAGTGGGTCACCGCGCCCTTCCAGGCGATCCCCACAACTAATCGACCAGGGCCCCTGGGGGCACACAGCCTAAGACCCCAGCCATCGGATCATCTGGAACTTCTGTCCGAAGACGAGAGACGAGAGACCGACTGGAAATTCTCTCGGTCAAGGTCCAAACGTAAAAGAATCACTGACACAGACACCAGGACTAACTAAGACAATTTGTAAAAGTTTCCGTGTTTTGGGTGAATCCGCGTATTTCTGGATCACAAAATTACTGATTTTGAACATTGCGGTTTTTCCACTCCTTACGTGTACGGTCCTGTGATAGACAGACCAGGGGACTCCTCAGCTCAGAGTCCATGAGGCCAGAAGCTGACATCCTAAATTTCTATGTAGAATGAATTTCAGCAAGCCAGCCAAACACTCTGCCGTAAAACTGTCCGGAAGACAAGCGGTGGTGTTTCGGGGGCGGATTTGGGGGGGGGGGGGGAGCCGGGTGCGGTACGCTCACGCCTGTCATCCCCGCACTTTGGGAGGCCGAGGGCAGGCGGATCCCTCGAGATGGTGGCCATTGCACTCCAGCGTGGGCAACAAGAGCGAAAACTCCGTCCAAAACAAGAACAACAACAGAAACGTGAAGTGCCGTCTGCTGTTCTTTTTGCTTCCCACCCCGAGAAGAACAGAATACAGCTGTTGTCTCCCTGCCCGCCTGCCTGCCTGCCTGCCTGCCTGCCTGCCTGTCTGCGTGCCTGTCTGTCTGTCTGTCTGTCTGTCTGTCTGTCTGTGACAGGGTCTCGCTCTGTCTTTCGCCCAGACTGGAGTGCAGTGACACCATTGTGGCTCACTGCAGCCTCAACTTCCCCGGGGTTAGGGGATTCTTCTAAGGGATCCTACGGCCTCGGCCTCCCAAAGTGTTGGGGTTACAGGCGTGAGCCATCAGCACCCGGCCTGAGTTCATACATCTGGTCTCACTACGCCTTAACCACACGCCCGTGAAGCACTCAAGTCAAGAGAGAGTCGGCAAGAGACTTTCAGCATTCTCTCCCAAAACCAGTGAGGTGGATGGCGGCCCTGTGTTTCCCAAGCTCCTGTGGTTTTAAGTGGCCACGCGTAGAGGATAGATAGATTTAAAATGTTTCCAGAGAGGCGCAAGCCACAGTCATTCAGGACATCCGAGCGCGAGATGGGGTTTCTGACAGCGACTTAAGGGCCAGGGAGGGCCAGAGTCTGCCGAGGCCCTCGTTCCAGTGGTGGGGCCGATGGAACCCAAGGCTGAGGGAGCCAGCAGTCCGCACAGAGAGAGCTCCAGCCCTAGGCCCCACCGTGC
>NC_133415.1:40677500-40687500 GCF_049350105.2 Macaca mulatta | reverse complement strand
CACATCCCACCACGAAGATCGGAGTCCGCACACTACACATCGCCCCACGCGGTGTCTCCCCACAAGAACATCACCGCCGTCCTAGCCGAGTAGTGATACAGTGCCATTTCTTTCATTTTCTCTTTCTCGCTTGCTATTTATTTATTTATTTATTTATTTATTTTTGAGACAGAGTCTCACTCACTCTACAGCCCAAGCTGTAGCGCTGTGGCACGATCTCGGCTCACGGCAACCCCCGCCTCCCAGGTTCAAGCGATTCTCCCGCCTCCGACTCCCGAGTAGCTGGGATCACAGGGGTCTGCCCCACCGCACCCGACTCAGTTTTGTAGTTTTAGTAGAGACGGGGTTTCACCACGTGGGCCAGGCTGGTCTTGAACTCCTGACCTCCTGATCCGCCCGCCTCGGCTTCCCAAAGTGCTGGGGTGACAGACGTGAGCCACCGCGTTCAGCCCCTACGGTGCCATTGCTTGGAAATCACTCGTGGGAACACACACTTATGGGTCACGTGTGAAGAATTTTCCTTTGTCTATTTTTTTTCCCCTTTTTTTCGTGTGTGTGTGTGTGTGTGTGTGTGTGTGTGTGTGTGTGTGTGTGCGTGCGTGTGCGCGCGCGGTGGGACGGAGTTTCGCTCTTGCTGCCCAGGCTGGAGTGCAATGGCGCGATCTCGGCTCACTGCAACCTCCGCTTGCCAGGTTCCAGCGATTCTCCTGCGTCTGCCTCCCGAGTAGCTGGGATTACAGGCCTGCGCCCCCATGCCCGGCTAATTTTGTATTTTTAGTAGAGACGGGGTTTCTTCATGTGGGTCAGGCTGGCCTCGAACTCCCGACCTCAGGTGATCCACCCGCCTCGGCCTTCCAAAATGCTGGGATGACGGGCATGAGCCACCGTGCCCGGCCTTAGCCGTTTATTTTAAAGTCGAGGAGCTTATCAGGGAAATACGAGAAGTTTGGACATCACAGGTGACAGAGAGAAAGGTCTGCAAATGGCCCTTCCATCCAAGTGGGGACCCGGCCTCGATCTCCCGAAATCATGCACCCAGTGGGGAAGCCCGGCAAGGCCCGTCTGTGTAGATTCCTCTCGGCCTCTCTAAGCACGCACTTCTCACTTTGGTGGAAGGGGCAGGGCCCTCTCTGGGACGGGGGAATCTGACAGACAAAGAGACAGACGTAGAAAAAGAGAGATCGACAGACAGAGACAGAGAGAAACGGACAGAAAGAGCGAGAGAGCGAGAGAGCGAGAGCGAGAGCGAGAGAGAGAGAGAAACAGACTAGACAGGGAGGGGGAGAGAGGGAGAGAGACAGACAGAGACAGACAGACAGGCAAAAAAGAGAGTAAGACAGAAGACAGACACAGTGAGTGAGAGACACAGGTAGAGAGAGAGAGAGAGAGAGAGAGAGAGAGAGAGAGACAGAGAGACAGAGAGAAAGAGAGGGACAGGCAGACAGATAAAGAGAGTGACAGAGAAAGACATAGACGGACAGTGAGAGACAGAGAGAAAGAGACAGAGAGAGAGAGAGAGAGAGAGAGAGAGAGAGAGAGAGAGAGGCAGACAGACAGACAGGCAAAGAAAGAGAGTAAGACAGAAGACAGACACAGTGAGAGAGACAGGAAAGACAGAAACGGACAGAGAGAGACAGAGAGGAACAGACAGAAAGAGAGAGGGTCCTAGCCCAATAGCGATACAGTGCCATTTCTTTCATTTCCTCTTTCTTTCCTTCTTTCTTTCTTTCTTTCTTTCTTTCTTTCTTTCTTTCTTTCTTCTTTTTTTATTTTTTTATTTTTTTGAGACGGAGTCTTGCTCTGTCACCCAGGCTGGAGTGCAGTGGCGCGATCGCAGCTCCCTGCAACCTCCGCCTCCCGGGTTCACACCATTCTCCGGCCTCAACCTCCCGAGTAGCTGGGACTACAGGCGCCGGCCACTACACCCAGATAATTCGTTTGTTTTTTTTGGAGAGACGGGGTTTCACCATGTTAGCCAGGATGGTCTCGATCTCCTGACCTGGCGATCCGCCCGCCTCAGCCTCCCAAAGTACTAGGATGACAGACGTGAGCCACTGCGTTCAGTCTACAGTGCCGTATCTCAGAAATCACTCACAGGAACAGACACTTACAGGTCATGTGTAGAGTTTCTTTTTTTGTTTTGTTTTGTTTTGTTTTGTTTTGTTCCGTTTTGTTTTGTTTTGCACGAGGAGGTGGCGGGATGGAGTTTCGCTCTTGCGTCCCAGGATGGAGTGAAATGGCAGAGGGGACTCAGGGAGTCAACCTATGGCAGAGATGGCACGTCATTCAGAGCGTAACGTCCACAGCGAAAGGTGGTAGGGCCGGCACTTTTAAAGGCTGAAATCCCGGCGGCTCAGGCCTGTCGTCCTCGCACTTTGGGAGGCCCAGGAGAACGGATCACTTGAGGTCAGGAGTTCGAGACCAGTGCGGCCAACATGGAGAAACCCCGTCTCTACTCAAAATACAAAAATTAGCCGGATGTGGTGGTGTGCGCCTGTAATCCCAGCCACTGAAGAAGAATCACTGGAATCCGGGAGGCAGAGGTTGCAGTGAGCCGAGGGAGTGCCACTGCACCCCCGCCTGGGTGACAGACTGAGAGAGACTCAGTCCCTCCCTACCAAAAAAGAAAGAAAGAAAGAAAGAAAGAAAGAAAGAAAGAAAGAAAGAAAGAAAGAAAAAAAAAAAAAAAAAAGAAAAAAGAAAAAAAAAACACAGGGACCGCCACCGGGCGCAGTGGCTCACACATGTAATCCCAGCACTTTGGGAGGCCGAGGTGGGCGGATCACCTGAGGTCAGGAGTTCAAGAGCAGCCTGGCCCACATGGTGAAACTCCGTCTCTACTAACATAGAAACATCTTCGGAGCATGATGGTGGGTGCCTGTAATCCCAGCTGCTCAGGAGGCTGAGACGGGAGAATCGCTTGAACCTGGGAGACGGTGGTTGCAGTGAGCCGAATCGCACCACCGCACTCCAGGCTGGGTGGCTGAGTGAGACTCTGTCTTAAAACAACAACAACAACAGCAGCAAAAAAAAAATAGCAAACGCACAAAAAAAGAACAGGCCAAAATACTCCATTGTCACTGAACGTTCCGCCACCAGACCGGAAACCCCCTGACTCAGGTCAAGGAGGTGGTGTTTCCTTCTCTCTGTCTCTGTCTCTGTCTCTCTCTCTCTCTCTCTCTCTCTCTCTCTCTCTCTCTCTCTCCCTCCCCCCCCCCAACTTTTATGTCTTGTTCAAGCAGACATGTGCAAGATTGTTACACAAGTAAACTTCTGACTGGGGGGTTCAGTGTGCAGATGATTTCATCACCCGGATAACTCAGCGCAGTACCCGACAGTTTTCGTGGTTTGGTTTTTTGTTTTGTTTTGTTTTGTTTTGTTTTTCCCTGAAGATGTCTCTCCTTCCACACCTCCTCCCTCAAGTAGGCTCCCGCCTCCCTGGTCCCCCTCGTTCTGCCCACGAGTTCTCATTATTTAGTTCCCAGTTATAGATGAGAACACGCGGTCTTTAGCTGATCGTTGCTTTCATCTTCGGCGGTGGCGGTGAAAGAGGCATGACACGAAATCGACCCTTAGGACGCTCCCCTCCGTCCACACCCCACACCCCCTCCCCACACACACCCTCATTCCTGCCCCCCCTCCTCAAACCCAAGACAGGAAGAAAGGCAGATATTAAAGTCAGAGGTCAGCCTCCAAGACGGTGGAGGCAAGGGATCTGAAAGGGTGAGCAAGCGATAGGGGTCGGGGGATGTCGTGGCCGAGCTAGCAAAAATAGGGGACCGACTTTCCAGCCCCAGCACACCCCCAATCCTCAACCGCAGCTAGCCTCTGGGTGGGGTTGCGCCTGTAAAAGCTTCTGAATGGAGAGAAGCCCAAGGCTATGGAAGGCATCAGCTCCAAGTCCGGGAAGGGAACAGGGCTTTGTGCATTGGAATGGGGCTTTAGAAGGCGGTGCTGCGGTTTCCAAAGCGACACGCCTCGCCTCGCCTCGCCTCGCCTCGCCCCGCCCCGCCTCGCCCAGAGCGAAACTCCGTCTCAAAAAAATAATAATAATTTTAAGATAATAATAATACTAAAAAATAAATAAATAAATAAATAAATAAATAAGAAATAAATAGTTAGTACAGCGGTCGTGGTCGTGAATCATTCCCCGGAGTCCAGGCGCAGTGGCTCACGCCCGTCACGCGAGCACTTTGGGACGCCGGGGCAGAAGGGTTGCAACAACATGATGAGACCCTGTCTGTGCAAAAACAGTTGAAAAGGAAGGCCGGGCGCGGCGGCTGACGCCTGCCGTCCCAGCACTTTGGGAGGCCGGGGAGGGAGAATCACCTGAGGTCGGGAGTTGGAGACCAGCCTGACCAACATGGAGAAGCCCCGTCTCTAGTAAAAATACAAAATCAACCAGACGTGGTGGTGCATACCTGCAACCCGAGCTACTACTCGGGAGGCAGACTCAGGAGAATCTCTTGAACCCGGGAGGCAGAAGTTGCGGTGAGCCGAGATCCGCGCCATTGCACTCCAGTCTGGGCAACAAGAGCGAAACTCTGTCTCGGGAAAAAGAAAAATAAAACAATAAAAATTGAAAATCATCTGGGCACAGTGGCGCATGCCCCGTGGTCCCAGGCACTACACTCTGGAGGCTGAGGTGGAAGGATCGCTTGAGTCCAGGAGCGTCCACACTGCAGTGAGTTTGGTTTTGATGGCACCACTGCCAGGGTGACAGAGTGAGACGCCGTCTGTAAATCAGTCAAGCAATCAATCAGATCACTGCAAGGAGCTCTCTATGTCTTACTTTCAATAGGTGTCTCTTCAGGCCAAGCAGGCATGGTGCCTCACGCCAGTAATCCCAGCACTTTGGGAGGCCGAGGTGGGATGAAAGAAGGAAGGAAGGAAGGAAGGAAGGAAGGAAGGAAGGAAGGAAGGAAGGAAGGAAGGACAGACAGAACAAAAAGTTTTACAACCCTTTTTTTCATAGTGTCAGGAATTTACAGATAATACAAGTAGTTTAGGTCAGGGGCCGATGTTATTAGTATTACTTTTTTTTTTTTTTTTTTAACTCCTACGGCCTGGTGGTGGTGCCAAGGTTGTCTGGCTATTTATCTGACTTTTGTTTGTTTCTAACGTTTTGCTTTCTCTCTTTCCTCCTGTCTTGTGAACTAGGCAAGGTGGGGGGAGGAGGGCAGCAGGAGCAGTAGAGGTCTCCTTCCTCATCCCCCACTTTGAGAATTTTCACTAATTAGTGGGCGGGTTCCCTTTCATTTTTACTTTTTGGGTCTTTTAGCGAGACAGAGTGATAGCGTTTTATGTAATACACTTGTGTGGAAGTTTTCTGACGAGCCATGGTAGCTACAAAACCTTTTATCATTGGAAGGAGCAAGTGTAATACACAGGGGCGCAGCAAGCAAGTAAGTTTCTTTTTTTTTTTTTTTTTTGAGACCGAGTCTCGCTCTGTCACCCAGGCTGGAGTGCTGTGGCCGGATCTCAGCTCACTGCAAGCTCCGCCTCCCGGGTTCACGCCATTCTCCTGCCTCAGCCTCCTGAGTAGCTGGGACTACAGGCGCCCGCCACCTCACCCGGCTAGTTTTTTTGTATTTTTTAGTAGAGACAGGGTTTCACCGTGTTAGCCAGGATGGTCTCGATCTCCTGACCTCGTGATCCGCCCGTCTCGGCCTCCCAAAGTGCTGGGATGACAGGCTTGAGCCACCGCGCCCGGCCAGCAAGTTTCTATTACAAGTAATACACTTACAGTGAGGGTTTTACATTTTCTACAGCTGGAAACTCTTTTCTAAATGAAGACCTAGGATCAAACCTGTGTTAAACCTGAACAGGCACATGTACTAACTTTGTCATGTCTTAAGCAGGTTAGTTTTTAACTGGGCCTTAAAACCTTTTTTTAGCAAGTAAAACAGTATTTTTTAATCAGAGAAGTTTTTACGAGCCCGACGCTTGAACTTGCGGCGTCTGTTTGGGGAAAGAGTTGGTTAAAGTCATGTTATCTTGAGGCATTAACCCTTCTGCTTCTCCAGGCCATTGGTCTCTTACGTTAGCCCTTCTATCAACATAACATGAAGAAACATCTAGGCTGCCAGCAATGTTTTCAGCCTACTGAGGAAATAGGTTTTTTTCTGTTTTTTTATTTTTATTTTTTAAATTTTTGGCTAAAGGAGGAGGTTCTGGTAACTTCTGGTTTATATGTTTAAAGAATGACTGAAAGACCTTGCGATCGTTGCTGGGCTGGACGGGTCTGGGTTTCCTAAGCAGTACGTGTACAGTGGGGACACCTTACATAGGTGTTTCTTCTAGCATGGTTATGGGTGGGGGGTGGGGTGGGGTGGTAACAACAACAAAGCAATGTATAGCATATTCATATCCAGCAAGGACGAAAGAGGTCCTCACCTGGGAAAAAGGTTGAATACAGCGACAGAACAATAGGAAAACAGTTAGTATTCTAGGAAAACTATCTGTCTTAAGATTTTTAACTACATTGACTTGCTTGATGAGTCCTCAAGCTTCGGCCGTGCATAGACTAGTCAGCTGCCGGTGTGTGACTAGAGCAGGGCTTGTGGTCCTCAGCAGCAGCTTGGAGCTTGGTCTCGTCTCAGGATCAGCCGGGCTGGATGATCTGCGCCCTGTTAGCCGGTCCACTTGTCCTGAGCTGTCGGTGTTAGCTGACTGTGGTGGATCCAAGACGCAACACCTGCAACTTTAACAGCAGTGGGAGTGGACAAGGTTACAGTATAGGGCTCATCCTATATGGGTTGTAGAAAAATTAGGTTTTACTTTAAACAGAGTCCCTAGATTTAAATGGGTGTCAGGCTTATAGGCATTATTTTTCTTTATTTAATTATGAACACTTCGTATGGCTATTTTGAAAGGCTGCATTTGCCTTTTAAAGGTTAATTTCTTTAGTTTCCGGAGGTCACCTTTTATTTGACCTACGATTTGCGGGTGGCCAACTGAACACAATCTTACAGGGCAGATACCTAGTTTGTTTGGTAGGGGTGCACCTGACTCGGAGGAGGACCGTAGGCAAAAACCTGATTTTATCTTAAGTGAATTTCCTGGCATATATCTATATATCTATCTATATCTATATCTATATCTGTATCTGTGTGTGTGTGTGTGTGTGTGTGTGTGTGTGTGTGTGTGTGTGTGTATATATATACATCTATCTATCTATCTATCTATCTATCTATCTATCTATATCTATATGGCAACCCTTTTTTTTTCGTTTTGTTTTTTGGTCGCCAGTAGCTGCTCGCTCGAGTGTCCAGTTCATGCGTTCCACCTTTTGTTGAACTTTGTGGCCGATAGGCTGCGTGTAACCTCTGTTGTATTGTTAACAGTCTTGTTAAATCTTGCACTATTCCAGCTACAGCTACAAATGCTGGCCTATTGTCTGACTTTAAAATCAGAGGTAGTCTTAAACCTGGGGATAATGTCTTTTAACAGTACTTTAGTCACTTCTTGTACTTTTTCTGTCCTGGTGGGGAAAACTGTAACTTACCCTGAAAAGGTGCAAACAAGCACTAGCCTCCAGCAGGGGGCAGTCCTGTAAAGTCTATAAGCAAGTTTTCACAAGGTATGGCTCTTTTTCCTGTTTCAGTTTCTTAGAGGAGGAGTTCCCCCCTCCCCCCATCCCCACCCCCACTCCGCCCCTTTGTCACTGTATCTAGTGGCTGAGCCTTCAGTGAGAAATTGGAATCCAGATACGGCAGAGTCTTGCTGTTTGTAACTTCTAATGTGACCATGGGCTCCTGGGAGCCTAATGAGAAGGTGCCTAGTCTGCCCTAGTCTTTACATTCTTCAGCTCCCGTCAGCCTGATCAGATGAGTGTCTGGTTCCTCCAAGGTGCAGCAGCCCTTGGCCGATGGCCTCTTTGTCTTGCGGCCTTGGCCATTTCCTGTATTGCCTTCTGAACATTTACCCTTCTAGAGTCTTTTTTTTTTTTTTCCATCTCGCACATTAATCTCTCTCTAGCCTTGTCCGGCTCTGGAATCCTTGCCTAACTTGACTTCGGTCATGTCTACATCCACGTCCGCGGCCTCTCACAATGCTGCTTCCCCCCCCCGCGTTCTCACGCTCCTACGGCCAGCTGGTGGGGCCCGAGAAACGGCACGGGCCCTGCCCCCGCCCACGCACTGCTGTCTGTCTCTCCTGTTTTCTTTTGATTCTCTATCTTTACACTTGCTTTTAGTCTTTCTTTTTCTTTTGCTCTTTTCCCTCTTTTCTAGAGTTTAACAGGCTCTTTTCTTTATACACTTGGAGGGTGAAACAGGCATACCGAGAGTCAGCGTAAATGTTTACAGTCTTACCCTCACCGAGTTCTAAGGCCCGGATTAAAGCAATGAGCCCAGCTTAACGACAGCGTCCAGGGTTACCACCGCATATTCTGCACATCTCTCCCCTCGTGGGTTGGTGAAGCTGTTCCCGTCCACGCATAGCTCCTAGTGTACTGATGCCCAAGGCTGGTCCCGGAGGTCAGATCTGCTAGAGTACACTGGAGTCCAACACCTCTACACAGTCATGCTCGACAGGGCTCTAGCTGTCGGGAGCAAGGCGGTGGGTTCAGGGTGTTCCCAGTTTAGTAGCTCAATGGTTGAAAAGGGCTGATAGATGAAAGTCTGTTGCCCACCCCCCTCCCCCCGGGATGTGGGCCTGGTCATTATAATAGACAGGTCCTCGTATCTCCCTGAGAGGCATTTACAGAGCTCGAGTAAGACCAGATCTGAGATGGCCCACTTGACTATCTCGACTTCTTTCCTTGGCCTCTGGAGGCTCCGATCCTTCCCTTCGAGGTGAGACCTGGGGCGTGTCAGCTCCTGAATCTCATTTCTGAGGGGGTTGTTGGCCTCGGTGAAGCGGGGTAGGCTGGGAAACATGGAGAAAGAATCTGTGTTATCTCTCGTGGCTCCCGTAAAAACTGGCTTCTCTTGCCGTTTCCTGGGACTCCCTTTTTAAAAAAACTCTGTGTCTGCCGGCGAAGCCGCTCTTACTTTTACTTTTGGCTATTTTGCACAAAGTTGTTAAACAGGGCTAAATTAACGCTGGCTTTGTCTATAATCTATTTCGCCGTGAGTCCATATAAAGGAATTTGATCTAGGTACACAGGCTGTCCTCCGACCCCGTCACCACCTGAACTACACGGCCAATTGTTCTCTGCCTGTAGTTCCTTCCGTGGGCCATCCAACAGCAGAAGAGGGCAATTCTAATTCACCCAGAGTTCGTGACCTCTAGGGGGTTAACTGAACTCTATAATCTCCTGCAAAACCTTTTGTAAGGTTCTGTAACATGCATTTTAGTAGGGTAAGTTGTGACGACTTGATGACTTTCCTTTTATTTTTCTTTTTGAAACGTTTTTAAGAGGGCTCCTAGCAGAGTGGGCTTACTTTGTGTCTGACCTATGTTTCTCTCGAGACGAAACAACATTCACCCTACGAGAAGGAAAGGGTAAAAGGTCACTCAGTCACGTAATTCACACTAAATCAAAATGAAAGCTAAAACCAAAGTGTCGTTAAGGGCACACCTGTTCGTCAAGCAATTTAAGCCAAACCAAAATCAGGAGCAAGACCAAAGTGGCAATCAAGGCAGGCCTGTTTATCAAGCAATTCAAGTCAAGTCAAAATCGAAACCGAAACCAAAGTATCAACCAATGAATTCAAGTCAAGTCAGAAACCAAAACCAAAGTGCCGGTAGAGGCACGCCGTGGGTGATCAGGCCACGCTTCCACTCAAACGGAGTGGGGGAAGTTCCAAAGAGCAGTCTCAGCAAGTTTCAGATGTCCGGACTGAAAGTGCCAGTTCCTTCCCAGTGTCCAGCCACTGTGCGGATCCTCCACGGGGGCGTGCTGTGCACTGCTCTTTGGAGGCGAGGCATCGCACCGGGGCAGATGCCTACCCGGCAGCACTCTGAGGATCCGCATCGCTCAAGCTGGCCAGAGTCCCCCGCAGGGATGCTCTACAGGGCAGGCATAAGCCGCCTAAGGGGCTGCCTCGACCCT
>NC_133415.1:40650000-40660000 GCF_049350105.2 Macaca mulatta | reverse complement strand
CCGTCTCTCGTCCGTCCCGGACCCGGTCCCGCTCCGGGAGACCGGCGCGCCGCCCCGTGGGGACGGCTCGCTCCCCAAGGACCAGGCGGCCCCACACCCCGCGCCACGCGAACGCGGTCATCGGCAGCGGTCGCGGCTCGGCACGGGAGCGGGCGGAGAGCCGGCTCACAGCGGAGAGCGGCGTCGCGCGCCAGACGGAGTGCCACGCGCACCCGCCGCTCGCAGCAGCCTTCCCATCCGCTAGGACGTCGGGCCCGGCCCAGCGGGATCCTCCCCCAACTCGGAAGGGGGAGGCGCGGGCCACAGTAGACGACGAGCCGCGCGCTCGGCCCCCGCCGCGGGGTCCGGCGGAACCCTCACTGTCCCCCCACCTCATCCCATCGAGGCGGGGGCAGCGGAGGAGGAGGGTTCTCTGCAGGCGAGTCGCTACGGCAGCGCTACCACAACACAGAGAGAGGCGGCGAGCCGGGGGATCCGGTACCCCAAGGCACACCTCTCGGATCGCTAGAGAAGGCTTTCTCACCGAGGGTGGGTCACGCTCCCCACCCGCCAGTCGCCCCTCGTCGGGCCCGCAGAGGCGCTCAGGGACGCCTGGGGAAGGGAGGGGGCCTGCGGCGCGAGAAGAAACCTGCGGCAACCTGGAGCGTTTGCGGTCAGGGCAGGGGCCCGGCCGGCGCGCGTGCGCACAGCCCCCAAGGCCCCCCGCCGTCCACCCACCTCCTTTCTGTGAGGCAAGGCGCCTCCAGTTAACCCACACACGACCGATCGGAGGCAGAACGGCAGCCCCTCGGCGGCCGGCCGGCGCACGCGTGGCCGGCCCGAGCCCACCGCCACCGCTCACACGGCCCGCGCTCCCCCGCCAGAGGGGAGCACGGGACGTGCGCTCGCCAGACCAGGCGGCGCCCTTCCCCGCGTGGGAGGGGCGCGTCTCACTCAACCGCCTCGACCCGCACAGCCAACGAGCTCCCTCAGGACCCACGCGCGGACACCATGGCGGCGACCGGAGGAGGGGGCGCTGGGGGCGGGAGCGACACACCACCGCTCGGCCTCGGGCACCTGAGAGACAGCCCGGGGCGCTCCAGGAGCACCGCAAAGGCCCAGGCGGAGCCAGCGCTCGTGCAATACCCGAGAGGGCAGCACGGCGGGCCAGCGGGACAGCACCCCCACCGCCGCGGAGGGGGGCGGCCCACGAGGCGACGACCACAAGAGGCGAAAGCGAGGAGTGCCTGCTGCGTCAGAGGACCCCCGCTGACCCACGCCGGACGCCACGAGGCAGACGGCGGGGTCGGGACAGCGAGGTCGGGCCGGGTTCCGCACCCCAGTGCCTCCCAACGCACCGCCCGCAGGCGGGGATGGGAGACGGGGGAAACCCCGCGGGCGGGACGAGAAGAACGGGTCTCATTCACCACGAATGCCCGCCCCTCGCCCGTCGCGGCTCGGTCCCGGCCCGGGAGAGCGTGACATCACCACATCGATCAGGGAAAGCATCCCCGGAGCAGGGTCGGCCAGCCAGCCACAGCCTCCCCAGAGGCCAGCGAGCAGATCAGCCTGGCCATCCCCAGCTCCAGGACAGGGGCGGCAGACAACCCGGCAGAGACGAGGAATGCCTGACACGCACGGCACGGAGCCAGCGGGAGTGGGGTTGTCTCGGCCGCCCCAGGTGCCCGCAGCGGGGAGCGCACGGTGGCAGGGTAAGCCCGCGCCACCTTCCCCGCCGCCCCCAGGTGGGTCAGAGACCCGGACCCAAGGCGGCACCGGGAGCTGGGACGCTCGGATGCATGAGAGACCGGGCACACGGGCCCCAGCAGGCGGCTCAAGCACGAGCAGGGCCGGCTAGCCGGGTCACCGGGAGGCCGAAGACCCGCGACGCATCCAAGAGACCCAACCTCTCCAGCGACAGGTCGCCAGAGGACAGCGTGTCAGCAATAACCCGGTGGCCCAAAATGCCGGCTCGGAGTGAAACATATACCTCCCCAGGAGACAGGAGGTCGAGTCACCGACCACGCCGCCGGCCCAGGGAACCCGCGACACGGGCATCTGTCCCCAAAATCGCCACCATCGCAGCCAGACACGGAGCACCCAGGGCCCTCTGGTCGACCCCAGGACACACGCCGGAGCAGCGCCGGGCCAGGGACGTCCTCCCGGCCACCCGTGCCACGCAGGGGCCGGCCCGAGTCTCCAGAGCGAGACTCGGAAGCGTTTCCGGCCGTCCCCTCGTACGACCGGGACACACGAGGGACCGAAGGCCGGCCAGGTGTGACCTCTCGGGCCGCACGCGCGCTCAGGGAGCGCTCTCCGACTCCCCACGGGGACTTGCAAACAACAGGTCACGGCAGAGGGACCGCTCCCCGGCACCCGGGGGACGAGGCAGGACGGTCCCCGGCTCCCCACGGGGACTTGCAGAAAAAATTCGGCCGCTGCCTCAGACGGCCAGGATGCGCGCGGGCCCGCGACCGGGCCGGGAAGGGTGTCCCCAGCCTCCCACCCCAAGCCCGGTGGGTCCCCGCGGGTCGCGGGTCAGGCCTCGGGAGCCGCGGCGTGCTGGTCGACCAACCCCGGCAGCCCCACACCCGGCTCTGGCCCGAAAGCGCAGCGACAACCTCTCCCCACATAAGCCTGCACGCCTGAGCTCTGACTCACAAGTGACGCGCCAGAGCTCTGGCGCGACCGGGACAGCCCGGCTGACGACCGCGGTCTTTCCGGAGCTCTGCCTAGCTCACAGCGGGGACGGTCCCCTCCCTCGGCAGCTGCCACCGCAGCTCCGGAAGCCAAGGGAACGATATAAAAGCGGCCGCCAGATGGAGTCCGACAACCGTCGCGAACGTCACCAAGACAGATCCGGATGGCAGGCCGGCCCGCGGACCGCAAAACCGAAACCGTGAGTCGAGAGACGCTATCCCGAGGCCGAAAACGCAGCCCCTGTACCCCAACCCCACAGAAACGGTCCCCAAACCCTGTCTCTGCATGGACCGCGACACAGTCAGAAGACAACCCACGGCGTGTGGATGTTCGGAGAGGCATCTCGGTGGGAGAAACAACAAGCAAGGACTCGGTCGCGGGTCGTTGAGGACACAGGGAGACACAGAATGCGTAGGCTCTTCCTGAATCCAGACAGAGAAGGAGGGAGGGAGGGAGGGAGGGAGGGAGGGAGGGAGGGAGGAAAGGCAGGCAGGCAGGCAGGCAGGCAAACATAAAGAAGGAAACAGAGAAAGAAAGAAAGGAAGGAAAACCTAAAGGAGAGAAAGAAAGAAAAGAGAAGAAAAGAGAAGACAAATATTAATATAAGTATTTCCATTTGTATATAGGTATAACATATAAAACTACATTAAAATAGAAAAAAATTTATATGCATACACATGAATGAACAGATAAAAATGAATAAACAAAAAATAAGATAACATAACATAAGCAAATAGGCCAGGCGCGGTGGCTGACGCCTGTGATCCCAGCACTTTCAGAGGCTGGGGGAGAGAGAGAGAAAAAAAATGAAAGAAAGAAAGAAAGAAAGAAAGAAAGAAAGAAAGAAAGAAAGAAAGAAAGAAAGAAAGAGAGAGAGAGAGAGAGAGAGAGAAAGAAAGAAAGAAAGAAAGAAAGAAAGGAAGAAAGAAAGAAAGAGAGAGAGAAAGAAAGACAGAAAGAAAGAAAGAAGAAAGAGAGAGAGAGAGGGAGAAAGACAGCGAGAAAGAAAGACGAGAGAAGAAAGAAAAAAAAAGAAAGAGGAAAGACAGGAAGAAAGACAAAGCAAGAAAGCAAGAAAACAAGACAGCAAGAAAGCACGACAGAAAGAGAGAAAGAGACAGAAAGAAAAAGCAAGAAAGCAGCAGAGAGAGAGAGAGAGAGAGAGAGAGAGAGAGAGAGAGAGGCGCGAGGCGAGGCGAGGCGAGGCGAGGCGAATCTACCTGCTTTCACTACATGTGGGGAGAATCAGGAAAGCCCCCACTAACAACAAGGCCTGAAGTGGAGCTGCCATCTGTGAAATCCGAGCAGAAGAGTCCACACGGGTTAAAGACACGAAGAAAGACAGGGAAACAACTGCTCAAAGAGAAGAACAATCTGGCCCAGCCAGGGTCTGTCTCCTGAAGTTGTGTGGGCAACGAGGGAGTGGGACGGAGGGAGGGAGTGGGACGGAGGGAGGGAGGGCCTCCGAGGCTCGTGTCAAACAATAAATGATAATAAAATAAAAGGAAGTTAAAAAAAAAAATTGCGCATCATTCGTAGCATCACTGACGCCTCGAAAGGCGAGAGGCATGTGTTTATGTCACTGTGGGACTGTTTTCTTTTTTCTTTTCTCTTTTTCTTCCCTCTCTTCCCGGAAACTCACTTTTTAATTATTTCATTTTCCTTTTCTTTTTTTTTTTTTAATTTTTAATTTTACTTTCATTTTTACTTTTATTTTTAATTGCTTGAGAGGTTGTCTCCCTCTCTCGCCCAGGCTGGTGTACAGTGGCGCGATCTCGGCTCACTGCAACCTCCGCCTCCCAGGTTCAAGTGATTCTCCTGCCTCAGCTCGGCCTCCCGAGTAGCTGAGATTACAGAGGCGCACGACCATGCCCGGCTAATTTTTGGTATTTTGACTAGAGACGGACGGGGTTTCACCATACTGGCCCTGCTCGTCTGACCACCTCGTGATCCAGCGATCCACCACCCTCGGCGTCCCAAAGTGCTGGGATGACAGGCTTGAGCCACCGCGCCGGGCCTAGTTATTCCTTTTATTTTATTTCTAATTTTTAATTGTACGTATGCACGTATGCATGTATGTATGTATGTATGTATGTATGTATGTATGCATGCATGCATGTATCTATCCTTTTCTTTTTTTTTGAGACGGACAGAGAGAGACAGTGAGAAACAGAGAGAGAGAGAGAGAGACAGACAGACAGACAGAGAGAGAGAGAGAGAAACAGACGGGGGGGGAGAGAGAGAGAGAGAGAGAGAGAGAGAGAGAGAGAGACCAACAGACAGAAGGACAGGCAGAGAAAGAGAGTAAGACAGAAGACAGACACAGGGAGAGAGACAAGCGGGGGGGGGGGGAGAGAGAGAGAGAGAGAGAGAGAGAGAGAGAGCTCCCAGACATCACGAAGCCGTTTCAATGACATATTCTCTCTGGTCTTTGTCTGGGGATATTCAGTTTTTCAACGTAGGCCTCAAGGGCTCCCAGATGTCCCTTTCGAATCTCTACAAAGAGAGTGTCTCCAACCTGCCTAATCAAAACAAAGGTGTAACCCTTTAGGATGAGTCCACACATCGCAAAGCAGTTTCTCAAATACATTCTTTCTAATTTTCATCTGGGAATATTAGGTGATTCACCATAGGCCTAAAGGGACTCCCAAAAATCCATTCAGAGAGACTGCCCAAAAAAAGTGTTTCTAACCTGATGAATCCAAAGAATGGTGTATCGCTAAGAGATCAATCTACGCATCACAAATCAATGTGACAGATAGCCTCTCTCTGGTTTTAATCTGTGGATAGTCTGCTTTCCAACGTAGGCCTCAATGGGTTTCCAAATGTCCCCTCACAGATTCTACGGAAAGCGTGTTTCCAACCTCCTGGTTCAAAAGAATTATCCGTTCGAGGTGAATCCACACGTCAAAAAGCAGTTTCACCAGCAGCAGTTTTTCTCCTTTTCCTCTGGGGATGTTCACTTTCACCAGGAGCCACAAAGGGCTCCCAAATGTCCCTTCGAAGATTCTGCAAAGAACTGCTTCCAATCGGCCGCGTGCAGCGGCTCACGCCTGTCATCCCAGCATTTTGGGAGGCAGAGGCGGGTGGATCACCTGAGGTCAGGAGTTCGAGACCAGCCTGGCCAAAACGGTGAAACCCCATCTCTACCAAGAACACAAAAAATTTGCCGGGCTTGGTAGCGGGTGCCTGTGATCCCAACTACTTGGGAGGCTGAGGCAGGAGAATCCCTTCAACTGGAAGGCAGAGGTTGCAGTGAGCCGAGATGGTGTCACTGCACTCCAGCCTGGGGGACAGAGTGAGAGTCTGTCTTAAAAAAAATAAAAACATTAAGAAAAAAATACTACTACTACAACAACAACAACAACAACAACAACAACAACAACAACAACAAAATGCTTCCAATCTGCTGAATCAACAGAAAGGTTTAACTCAGTAAGAGGAATCTACACATCGCTAAAAAGCAGTTTTACAGATAGCTTCTTGTTAGTTTTTATCTACAGTTTCCTGGTTTTCACCCTAGGCCTCGAATAGCTCCCAAATGTCCTTTTGCAGATTCTACAAAAGGGCCGCTTCCAACCTGGTATATCAAAAGAAAGGTTTCACTCTGTGAGATGAATCCACACACGACAAAGCAGTTTCAGAGACAGCTTCTTTCTAGTTTTTATTTGGGGATATTCGGTTTTTCACACTAGGCCTCAGTGGGCTCCCAAAGGTATACTCGCGGATTCTACAGAAAGAGTGCTTCAAACCTCCTCAATCAAAAATTAGTTGTAATTCGGTGCCATGAATCCACACATCACAAAGCGGTATCATAGAGAGCTTCTTTCTATTTCTCTGGTGGGGATACTCGGTTTTTCACAACAGGCCCCAGTGGGCTCCCAAATGTCCATTCTGCTTCCAAACTGCTGAATCCAAAGGCAGTTTTAACTCGGTATGATGAATCCACACGTCACAAAGCTGTTTCATGAAGACCTTCTCTCTCGTTTTTATCTGAAAACATAAGATTTTTTCACCATACGACACAAGGGTCTCCGAAATGTACACAGACAGATTCAACAAAAAAACCCTTCCAACCTGCTGAGTAAAAAGAAAGGTTTAACTCTGCGAGACGAATACACACACGACAAAGCAGCTTCACAGAGAATGGTGTTTTTTGTTTGTTTGTTTGCTTGCTTGCTTGCTTGCTTGCTTGCTTTTTGGTTTGTTTTCTTGGTTTTTTTTTTTTTTTTTTTTTTTTTTTTGGAGACGCACTTTCGCTCTTGTTGCTCAGACTGGAGCGCAATGGCGCCATCTCGCCTCACTGCGACCTCCGCCTCCCAGGTTCAAGCAATTCTCCTGCCTCCGTTTCCCTTCCCGAGTAGCTGGGATTACAGGCATGTGCCACCACGCCCGGCTAATTTTGTATTTTCAGTAGAGACGGGGTTTCTCCATGTGGGTCAGTCTGGTCTCGAACTGCCGACCTCAGGTGATCTGCCAGCCTCGGCCTCCCAAAGTGCTGGGATGACAGGCGTGAGCCACCGCGCCCGTACAATTGTATTGTATCGTATTGTATTGTATTTACATTGATTGATTGATTGATTGATGCTGCCTGATCAAAGGTCACTCAGGCCCAGTCGTCAAAGTGGCGATTTCCTAGGCAACAAGGAAGGGGGGAGCTTGGAGGTGGGGGCGGGGGCGGTGGAGAAGACACAGTTGCCCCAGGCTGTGCGCAGGCGGCCTGAGCTTCCTTCCTCTGTTGAGGCCTCCATTTTCAGAGTAACAGTGGCCGCTAGGTGATGCCCGACGTCTGCCAATGAGACTGTCAGCCCGGAATGAATTGGGATCGCCTGGAGGGGGAGGCGGGAGGGGGAAGGATGGAGGCCCCCACAGCACAGTGGGTCACCGCGCCCTTCCAGGCGATCCCCACAACTAATCGACCAGGGCCCCTGGGGGCACACAGCCTAAGACCCCAGCCATCGGATCATCTGGAACTTCTGTCCGAAGACGAGAGACGAGAGACCGACTGGAAATTCTCTCGGTCAAGGTCCAAACGTAAAAGAATCACTGACACAGACACCAGGACTAACTAAGACAATTTGTAAAAGTTTCCGTGTTTTGGGTGAATCCGCGTATTTCTGGATCACAAAATTACTGATTTTGAACATTGCGGTTTTTCCACTCCTTACGTGTACGGTCCTGTGATAGACAGACCAGGGGACTCCTCAGCTCAGAGTCCATGAGGCCAGAAGCTGACATCCTAAATTTCTATGTAGAATGAATTTCAGCAAGCCAGCCAAACACTCTGCCGTAAAACTGTCCGGAAGACAAGCGGTGGTGTTTCGGGGGCGGATTTGGGGGGGGGGGGGGAGCCGGGTGCGGTACGCTCACGCCTGTCATCCCCGCACTTTGGGAGGCCGAGGGCAGGCGGATCCCTCGAGATGGTGGCCATTGCACTCCAGCGTGGGCAACAAGAGCGAAAACTCCGTCCAAAACAAGAACAACAACAGAAACGTGAAGTGCCGTCTGCTGTTCTTTTTGCTTCCCACCCCGAGAAGAACAGAATACAGCTGTTGTCTCCCTGCCCGCCTGCCTGCCTGCCTGCCTGCCTGCCTGCCTGTCTGCGTGCCTGTCTGTCTGTCTGTCTGTCTGTCTGTCTGTCTGTGACAGGGTCTCGCTCTGTCTTTCGCCCAGACTGGAGTGCAGTGACACCATTGTGGCTCACTGCAGCCTCAACTTCCCCGGGGTTAGGGGATTCTTCTAAGGGATCCTACGGCCTCGGCCTCCCAAAGTGTTGGGGTTACAGGCGTGAGCCATCAGCACCCGGCCTGAGTTCATACATCTGGTCTCACTACGCCTTAACCACACGCCCGTGAAGCACTCAAGTCAAGAGAGAGTCGGCAAGAGACTTTCAGCATTCTCTCCCAAAACCAGTGAGGTGGATGGCGGCCCTGTGTTTCCCAAGCTCCTGTGGTTTTAAGTGGCCACGCGTAGAGGATAGATAGATTTAAAATGTTTCCAGAGAGGCGCAAGCCACAGTCATTCAGGACATCCGAGCGCGAGATGGGGTTTCTGACAGCGACTTAAGGGCCAGGGAGGGCCAGAGTCTGCCGAGGCCCTCGTTCCAGTGGTGGGGCCGATGGAACCCAAGGCTGAGGGAGCCAGCAGTCCGCACAGAGAGAGCTCCAGCCCTAGGCCCCACCGTGCAGACCGACTCAGAAGGAAGAGAGTCCCTCATCCTACATACGTCACATCCCTCCACTGAACTTGGGAGCGGATCCGTTTTCCAAACATGAGGTGACTCTCGGTTCGAAATGGATCACAAGGGGCCGGGCTTTCCAGAGTCGGCATGATAAAGCAGTCATTCTGTGGCACAGAACGAGGTGTGGCTCTTATCTAGACTCCGCAGTGAAAGCCAGTGAAACAGGGCGAAACCCCGTGTCTACTAAAAATTAAAAGAGGAGCCGGGCATGGTGCCGCTTGAAGGCAGGAGAATCGCTGGAACCCGGGAGGCAGAGGTTGCAGTGAGCTGAGATCACACCACTGCACTCCAGCCTGGGGGACAGAGCGAGACCGCATCTCAGAAACAGACAAACACACAAAGCCAATCAAGGTGTTTAACTCAACGTGTCACCCACGGGTCTCTCGACAGGATACATCCAGCACCCGGGGAAACAGGGAAACGTCGAGGGGTGGGGTGGAATCTATTTTGTGGCCCCAAGGGAGGGTTTGAGAGATACTCCCGCAAAGGTGACTGCCTAAGGAAGCCCCTCCGTCCAAGAAGCGATAGTCATTTCTAGCCTGTAGCCACCCACGAGGGAGAATCGGGCTCTCTGCAGAACCCCCCACCCCCCGACTCGTGAAATGGTCTCTCTCACTCTGTCAGGCTCTATTCACGCCGTGTGGTTTTGTAACCTCCAGCGTGTGTGCGTGGGGTGGGGGATGGGGTGGGGTGGGGTGGGGGCGGCTGTGGACAGAGGAGGGGAAAAAGCGATGGTGTCCCACGGGTGCCCGGGACGTGGGTCGTGGTTGGGGTGGCCAGAGCCTAGGGAACTCATCGCCTGTCAGGACGTCTCCCCCTCCAGGTCCCCTCTCTGCCCTACGCTCCACATCTTCGCAGTTCAGTGGAGACCTTGTGGATGGAAGTCGCTGTCCCTTTGGACTTTAGCCGAGGAAGGCCGGGCTCCCAGGTGTCTCCCGGGAGTTGGGGCCTCGGGCAGGCTCGCAAGGATGCTGACGGTGATGGTGACGGTGATGTACATTGGAGTCCTCGGGCCAATGCACAGGGATCCCTTTGACCTCGTTGGGAGAGGTCAGCTTTGCGGAGTCCCGTGCATCCTTC
>NC_133415.1:40635000-40647500 GCF_049350105.2 Macaca mulatta | reverse complement strand
AGCTGTGACGCTCTTCCCATTGTGAAAATATGCTGGCGGGAGGGAGGGAGGGAGGAGAAGAGAAAACATCATGATAAAAGGTGATTGACACCCAGCCAGGGTGAAGCTTTCCTACGGAGGGAGGCCTGAGGAGCGAAGCGGGGAGGGGGAGAAACCCCACAACTCCAGACCAGCCCGCTTGCCCACGCGGGTCAAGGGCTATGCCATCGGCCCAAGCTGCCTCTGGGGAAGTGGGACCGTGCCGCCCCCATCTCAAAAAACGGTGGCCACTACCACCGATGCAAATGTCAGCCTGGCAAGAATGAGATCGCCGGCAAGGGGTGGGGGAAGGGGAGAGAAGACGGAGGCACACCCGGCTGGCTCCGGAACGTTTCCAAGCAGGATGTTGGGAGGCGGGGGGTGGGGAGGTTGAGGGGAACCCACCTCACTGACTCACTAAATTCAGGTACAGGGACGTGGGGGAGGGGGGGAGCCGCGGCGGGGTGCGGGGTGGGGGGGGGCACTTGAAAATTAAACTGACCCCTCATACAGCCCAAGTAGAAGAGTCTATGCGCATTAAAGAAACCAACACACAAAGAAAACTAAAGCGCCGATAAAAGAACAATAGGGCCCCCCGCCAGGGCGGAGGTTACCTAGGCAACGAGGGAGAGAGGGAGGGGCCTCCAGAAGGGAGGGCGAGAAACCGGTTGCCCCGGGCTCGGTGAAGTTTCGGCGAGACCTCCCTCCGTGCCACCTCGACTTTCAGTAACAGTGGCCGCTAGGTGATGCCCGAAGACAACCGATGCCTGCAAGTGTCAGTCATCACGGAAAAGAAGTGAAGGATGGATCGCTCTGGGTCGGGGTGGAGGTTGGGGAGGGGGATGCGGCGGAGGCACACCGCGTCGCCGGCGTCTCCCGGATCCCTCTCAGACCAGGCCATTTCCGGGCCCAGGGAGTCCTCCCACGCGATGCCCGCGACTGGTCGACCAGAACCCCCAGGGGCACAGCCAAAGTTTCTGCCCCTGGGATCACCTGGCACTTCCATTCCCCCAGAGAGAAGAGAGGACCAGGGGTGCGGGGCGCGTGGAGGACGCCAGGGGTGGAGGTGGGAGCTACCAAAGACACAAGTGCGGTCATTAGCGTGTCAGAGTGGACTCCAGACCCACGACCTCAGAGAGGCAATCCCTGAACGAGTGTTAGTGCATGACATCCACGCTCCCGGACACGGCGTGGATTTCACGGGGAAAGCAGTGCACATCACACTCCCTTCCTGTTCCGGGGCAAGATTTTGCTCCCGAAGTACCCATTTCTCAACCGTGTTCCCCAAAGTCCACCCTGTCGTGAATCAGTCATGAATCTAGTCAGTACGGTGAATCGCGGAGCAGCCACATCCCACCACGAAGATCGGAGTCCGCACACTACACATCGCCCCACGCGGTGTCTCCCCACAAGAACATCACCGCCGTCCTAGCCGAGTAGTGATACAGTGCCATTTCTTTCATTTTCTCTTTCTCGCTTGCTATTTATTTATTTATTTATTTATTTATTTTTGAGACAGAGTCTCACTCACTCTACAGCCCAAGCTGTAGCGCTGTGGCACGATCTCGGCTCACGGCAACCCCCGCCTCCCAGGTTCAAGCGATTCTCCCGCCTCCGACTCCCGAGTAGCTGGGATCACAGGGGTCTGCCCCACCGCACCCGACTCAGTTTTGTAGTTTTAGTAGAGACGGGGTTTCACCACGTGGGCCAGGCTGGTCTTGAACTCCTGACCTCCTGATCCGCCCGCCTCGGCTTCCCAAAGTGCTGGGGTGACAGACGTGAGCCACCGCGTTCAGCCCCTACGGTGCCATTGCTTGGAAATCACTCGTGGGAACACACACTTATGGGTCACGTGTGAAGAATTTTCCTTTGTCTATTTTTTTTCCCCTTTTTTTCGTGTGTGTGTGTGTGTGTGTGTGTGTGTGTGTGTGTGTGTGTGTGCGTGCGTGTGCGCGCGCGGTGGGACGGAGTTTCGCTCTTGCTGCCCAGGCTGGAGTGCAATGGCGCGATCTCGGCTCACTGCAACCTCCGCTTGCCAGGTTCCAGCGATTCTCCTGCGTCTGCCTCCCGAGTAGCTGGGATTACAGGCCTGCGCCCCCATGCCCGGCTAATTTTGTATTTTTAGTAGAGACGGGGTTTCTTCATGTGGGTCAGGCTGGCCTCGAACTCCCGACCTCAGGTGATCCACCCGCCTCGGCCTTCCAAAATGCTGGGATGACGGGCATGAGCCACCGTGCCCGGCCTTAGCCGTTTATTTTAAAGTCGAGGAGCTTATCAGGGAAATACGAGAAGTTTGGACATCACAGGTGACAGAGAGAAAGGTCTGCAAATGGCCCTTCCATCCAAGTGGGGACCCGGCCTCGATCTCCCGAAATCATGCACCCAGTGGGGAAGCCCGGCAAGGCCCGTCTGTGTAGATTCCTCTCGGCCTCTCTAAGCACGCACTTCTCACTTTGGTGGAAGGGGCAGGGCCCTCTCTGGGACGGGGGAATCTGACAGACAAAGAGACAGACGTAGAAAAAGAGAGATCGACAGACAGAGACAGAGAGAAACGGACAGAAAGAGCGAGAGAGCGAGAGAGCGAGAGCGAGAGCGAGAGAGAGAGAGAAACAGACTAGACAGGGAGGGGGAGAGAGGGAGAGAGACAGACAGAGACAGACAGACAGGCAAAAAAGAGAGTAAGACAGAAGACAGACACAGTGAGTGAGAGACACAGGTAGAGAGAGAGAGAGAGAGAGAGAGAGAGAGAGAGAGACAGAGAGACAGAGAGAAAGAGAGGGACAGGCAGACAGATAAAGAGAGTGACAGAGAAAGACATAGACGGACAGTGAGAGACAGAGAGAAAGAGACAGAGAGAGAGAGAGAGAGAGAGAGAGAGAGAGAGAGAGAGAGGCAGACAGACAGACAGGCAAAGAAAGAGAGTAAGACAGAAGACAGACACAGTGAGAGAGACAGGAAAGACAGAAACGGACAGAGAGAGACAGAGAGGAACAGACAGAAAGAGAGAGGGTCCTAGCCCAATAGCGATACAGTGCCATTTCTTTCATTTCCTCTTTCTTTCCTTCTTTCTTTCTTTCTTTCTTTCTTTCTTTCTTTCTTTCTTTCTTCTTTTTTTATTTTTTTATTTTTTTGAGACGGAGTCTTGCTCTGTCACCCAGGCTGGAGTGCAGTGGCGCGATCGCAGCTCCCTGCAACCTCCGCCTCCCGGGTTCACACCATTCTCCGGCCTCAACCTCCCGAGTAGCTGGGACTACAGGCGCCGGCCACTACACCCAGATAATTCGTTTGTTTTTTTTGGAGAGACGGGGTTTCACCATGTTAGCCAGGATGGTCTCGATCTCCTGACCTGGCGATCCGCCCGCCTCAGCCTCCCAAAGTACTAGGATGACAGACGTGAGCCACTGCGTTCAGTCTACAGTGCCGTATCTCAGAAATCACTCACAGGAACAGACACTTACAGGTCATGTGTAGAGTTTCTTTTTTTGTTTTGTTTTGTTTTGTTTTGTTTTGTTCCGTTTTGTTTTGTTTTGCACGAGGAGGTGGCGGGATGGAGTTTCGCTCTTGCGTCCCAGGATGGAGTGAAATGGCAGAGGGGACTCAGGGAGTCAACCTATGGCAGAGATGGCACGTCATTCAGAGCGTAACGTCCACAGCGAAAGGTGGTAGGGCCGGCACTTTTAAAGGCTGAAATCCCGGCGGCTCAGGCCTGTCGTCCTCGCACTTTGGGAGGCCCAGGAGAACGGATCACTTGAGGTCAGGAGTTCGAGACCAGTGCGGCCAACATGGAGAAACCCCGTCTCTACTCAAAATACAAAAATTAGCCGGATGTGGTGGTGTGCGCCTGTAATCCCAGCCACTGAAGAAGAATCACTGGAATCCGGGAGGCAGAGGTTGCAGTGAGCCGAGGGAGTGCCACTGCACCCCCGCCTGGGTGACAGACTGAGAGAGACTCAGTCCCTCCCTACCAAAAAAGAAAGAAAGAAAGAAAGAAAGAAAGAAAGAAAGAAAGAAAGAAAGAAAGAAAAAAAAAAAAAAAAAAGAAAAAAGAAAAAAAAAACACAGGGACCGCCACCGGGCGCAGTGGCTCACACATGTAATCCCAGCACTTTGGGAGGCCGAGGTGGGCGGATCACCTGAGGTCAGGAGTTCAAGAGCAGCCTGGCCCACATGGTGAAACTCCGTCTCTACTAACATAGAAACATCTTCGGAGCATGATGGTGGGTGCCTGTAATCCCAGCTGCTCAGGAGGCTGAGACGGGAGAATCGCTTGAACCTGGGAGACGGTGGTTGCAGTGAGCCGAATCGCACCACCGCACTCCAGGCTGGGTGGCTGAGTGAGACTCTGTCTTAAAACAACAACAACAACAGCAGCAAAAAAAAAATAGCAAACGCACAAAAAAAGAACAGGCCAAAATACTCCATTGTCACTGAACGTTCCGCCACCAGACCGGAAACCCCCTGACTCAGGTCAAGGAGGTGGTGTTTCCTTCTCTCTGTCTCTGTCTCTGTCTCTCTCTCTCTCTCTCTCTCTCTCTCTCTCTCTCTCTCTCTCCCTCCCCCCCCCCAACTTTTATGTCTTGTTCAAGCAGACATGTGCAAGATTGTTACACAAGTAAACTTCTGACTGGGGGGTTCAGTGTGCAGATGATTTCATCACCCGGATAACTCAGCGCAGTACCCGACAGTTTTCGTGGTTTGGTTTTTTGTTTTGTTTTGTTTTGTTTTGTTTTTCCCTGAAGATGTCTCTCCTTCCACACCTCCTCCCTCAAGTAGGCTCCCGCCTCCCTGGTCCCCCTCGTTCTGCCCACGAGTTCTCATTATTTAGTTCCCAGTTATAGATGAGAACACGCGGTCTTTAGCTGATCGTTGCTTTCATCTTCGGCGGTGGCGGTGAAAGAGGCATGACACGAAATCGACCCTTAGGACGCTCCCCTCCGTCCACACCCCACACCCCCTCCCCACACACACCCTCATTCCTGCCCCCCCTCCTCAAACCCAAGACAGGAAGAAAGGCAGATATTAAAGTCAGAGGTCAGCCTCCAAGACGGTGGAGGCAAGGGATCTGAAAGGGTGAGCAAGCGATAGGGGTCGGGGGATGTCGTGGCCGAGCTAGCAAAAATAGGGGACCGACTTTCCAGCCCCAGCACACCCCCAATCCTCAACCGCAGCTAGCCTCTGGGTGGGGTTGCGCCTGTAAAAGCTTCTGAATGGAGAGAAGCCCAAGGCTATGGAAGGCATCAGCTCCAAGTCCGGGAAGGGAACAGGGCTTTGTGCATTGGAATGGGGCTTTAGAAGGCGGTGCTGCGGTTTCCAAAGCGACACGCCTCGCCTCGCCTCGCCTCGCCTCGCCCCGCCCCGCCTCGCCCAGAGCGAAACTCCGTCTCAAAAAAATAATAATAATTTTAAGATAATAATAATACTAAAAAATAAATAAATAAATAAATAAATAAATAAGAAATAAATAGTTAGTACAGCGGTCGTGGTCGTGAATCATTCCCCGGAGTCCAGGCGCAGTGGCTCACGCCCGTCACGCGAGCACTTTGGGACGCCGGGGCAGAAGGGTTGCAACAACATGATGAGACCCTGTCTGTGCAAAAACAGTTGAAAAGGAAGGCCGGGCGCGGCGGCTGACGCCTGCCGTCCCAGCACTTTGGGAGGCCGGGGAGGGAGAATCACCTGAGGTCGGGAGTTGGAGACCAGCCTGACCAACATGGAGAAGCCCCGTCTCTAGTAAAAATACAAAATCAACCAGACGTGGTGGTGCATACCTGCAACCCGAGCTACTACTCGGGAGGCAGACTCAGGAGAATCTCTTGAACCCGGGAGGCAGAAGTTGCGGTGAGCCGAGATCCGCGCCATTGCACTCCAGTCTGGGCAACAAGAGCGAAACTCTGTCTCGGGAAAAAGAAAAATAAAACAATAAAAATTGAAAATCATCTGGGCACAGTGGCGCATGCCCCGTGGTCCCAGGCACTACACTCTGGAGGCTGAGGTGGAAGGATCGCTTGAGTCCAGGAGCGTCCACACTGCAGTGAGTTTGGTTTTGATGGCACCACTGCCAGGGTGACAGAGTGAGACGCCGTCTGTAAATCAGTCAAGCAATCAATCAGATCACTGCAAGGAGCTCTCTATGTCTTACTTTCAATAGGTGTCTCTTCAGGCCAAGCAGGCATGGTGCCTCACGCCAGTAATCCCAGCACTTTGGGAGGCCGAGGTGGGATGAAAGAAGGAAGGAAGGAAGGAAGGAAGGAAGGAAGGAAGGAAGGAAGGAAGGAAGGAAGGACAGACAGAACAAAAAGTTTTACAACCCTTTTTTTCATAGTGTCAGGAATTTACAGATAATACAAGTAGTTTAGGTCAGGGGCCGATGTTATTAGTATTACTTTTTTTTTTTTTTTTTTAACTCCTACGGCCTGGTGGTGGTGCCAAGGTTGTCTGGCTATTTATCTGACTTTTGTTTGTTTCTAACGTTTTGCTTTCTCTCTTTCCTCCTGTCTTGTGAACTAGGCAAGGTGGGGGGAGGAGGGCAGCAGGAGCAGTAGAGGTCTCCTTCCTCATCCCCCACTTTGAGAATTTTCACTAATTAGTGGGCGGGTTCCCTTTCATTTTTACTTTTTGGGTCTTTTAGCGAGACAGAGTGATAGCGTTTTATGTAATACACTTGTGTGGAAGTTTTCTGACGAGCCATGGTAGCTACAAAACCTTTTATCATTGGAAGGAGCAAGTGTAATACACAGGGGCGCAGCAAGCAAGTAAGTTTCTTTTTTTTTTTTTTTTTTGAGACCGAGTCTCGCTCTGTCACCCAGGCTGGAGTGCTGTGGCCGGATCTCAGCTCACTGCAAGCTCCGCCTCCCGGGTTCACGCCATTCTCCTGCCTCAGCCTCCTGAGTAGCTGGGACTACAGGCGCCCGCCACCTCACCCGGCTAGTTTTTTTGTATTTTTTAGTAGAGACAGGGTTTCACCGTGTTAGCCAGGATGGTCTCGATCTCCTGACCTCGTGATCCGCCCGTCTCGGCCTCCCAAAGTGCTGGGATGACAGGCTTGAGCCACCGCGCCCGGCCAGCAAGTTTCTATTACAAGTAATACACTTACAGTGAGGGTTTTACATTTTCTACAGCTGGAAACTCTTTTCTAAATGAAGACCTAGGATCAAACCTGTGTTAAACCTGAACAGGCACATGTACTAACTTTGTCATGTCTTAAGCAGGTTAGTTTTTAACTGGGCCTTAAAACCTTTTTTTAGCAAGTAAAACAGTATTTTTTAATCAGAGAAGTTTTTACGAGCCCGACGCTTGAACTTGCGGCGTCTGTTTGGGGAAAGAGTTGGTTAAAGTCATGTTATCTTGAGGCATTAACCCTTCTGCTTCTCCAGGCCATTGGTCTCTTACGTTAGCCCTTCTATCAACATAACATGAAGAAACATCTAGGCTGCCAGCAATGTTTTCAGCCTACTGAGGAAATAGGTTTTTTTCTGTTTTTTTATTTTTATTTTTTAAATTTTTGGCTAAAGGAGGAGGTTCTGGTAACTTCTGGTTTATATGTTTAAAGAATGACTGAAAGACCTTGCGATCGTTGCTGGGCTGGACGGGTCTGGGTTTCCTAAGCAGTACGTGTACAGTGGGGACACCTTACATAGGTGTTTCTTCTAGCATGGTTATGGGTGGGGGGTGGGGTGGGGTGGTAACAACAACAAAGCAATGTATAGCATATTCATATCCAGCAAGGACGAAAGAGGTCCTCACCTGGGAAAAAGGTTGAATACAGCGACAGAACAATAGGAAAACAGTTAGTATTCTAGGAAAACTATCTGTCTTAAGATTTTTAACTACATTGACTTGCTTGATGAGTCCTCAAGCTTCGGCCGTGCATAGACTAGTCAGCTGCCGGTGTGTGACTAGAGCAGGGCTTGTGGTCCTCAGCAGCAGCTTGGAGCTTGGTCTCGTCTCAGGATCAGCCGGGCTGGATGATCTGCGCCCTGTTAGCCGGTCCACTTGTCCTGAGCTGTCGGTGTTAGCTGACTGTGGTGGATCCAAGACGCAACACCTGCAACTTTAACAGCAGTGGGAGTGGACAAGGTTACAGTATAGGGCTCATCCTATATGGGTTGTAGAAAAATTAGGTTTTACTTTAAACAGAGTCCCTAGATTTAAATGGGTGTCAGGCTTATAGGCATTATTTTTCTTTATTTAATTATGAACACTTCGTATGGCTATTTTGAAAGGCTGCATTTGCCTTTTAAAGGTTAATTTCTTTAGTTTCCGGAGGTCACCTTTTATTTGACCTACGATTTGCGGGTGGCCAACTGAACACAATCTTACAGGGCAGATACCTAGTTTGTTTGGTAGGGGTGCACCTGACTCGGAGGAGGACCGTAGGCAAAAACCTGATTTTATCTTAAGTGAATTTCCTGGCATATATCTATATATCTATCTATATCTATATCTATATCTGTATCTGTGTGTGTGTGTGTGTGTGTGTGTGTGTGTGTGTGTGTGTGTGTGTATATATATACATCTATCTATCTATCTATCTATCTATCTATCTATCTATATCTATATGGCAACCCTTTTTTTTTCGTTTTGTTTTTTGGTCGCCAGTAGCTGCTCGCTCGAGTGTCCAGTTCATGCGTTCCACCTTTTGTTGAACTTTGTGGCCGATAGGCTGCGTGTAACCTCTGTTGTATTGTTAACAGTCTTGTTAAATCTTGCACTATTCCAGCTACAGCTACAAATGCTGGCCTATTGTCTGACTTTAAAATCAGAGGTAGTCTTAAACCTGGGGATAATGTCTTTTAACAGTACTTTAGTCACTTCTTGTACTTTTTCTGTCCTGGTGGGGAAAACTGTAACTTACCCTGAAAAGGTGCAAACAAGCACTAGCCTCCAGCAGGGGGCAGTCCTGTAAAGTCTATAAGCAAGTTTTCACAAGGTATGGCTCTTTTTCCTGTTTCAGTTTCTTAGAGGAGGAGTTCCCCCCTCCCCCCATCCCCACCCCCACTCCGCCCCTTTGTCACTGTATCTAGTGGCTGAGCCTTCAGTGAGAAATTGGAATCCAGATACGGCAGAGTCTTGCTGTTTGTAACTTCTAATGTGACCATGGGCTCCTGGGAGCCTAATGAGAAGGTGCCTAGTCTGCCCTAGTCTTTACATTCTTCAGCTCCCGTCAGCCTGATCAGATGAGTGTCTGGTTCCTCCAAGGTGCAGCAGCCCTTGGCCGATGGCCTCTTTGTCTTGCGGCCTTGGCCATTTCCTGTATTGCCTTCTGAACATTTACCCTTCTAGAGTCTTTTTTTTTTTTTTCCATCTCGCACATTAATCTCTCTCTAGCCTTGTCCGGCTCTGGAATCCTTGCCTAACTTGACTTCGGTCATGTCTACATCCACGTCCGCGGCCTCTCACAATGCTGCTTCCCCCCCCCGCGTTCTCACGCTCCTACGGCCAGCTGGTGGGGCCCGAGAAACGGCACGGGCCCTGCCCCCGCCCACGCACTGCTGTCTGTCTCTCCTGTTTTCTTTTGATTCTCTATCTTTACACTTGCTTTTAGTCTTTCTTTTTCTTTTGCTCTTTTCCCTCTTTTCTAGAGTTTAACAGGCTCTTTTCTTTATACACTTGGAGGGTGAAACAGGCATACCGAGAGTCAGCGTAAATGTTTACAGTCTTACCCTCACCGAGTTCTAAGGCCCGGATTAAAGCAATGAGCCCAGCTTAACGACAGCGTCCAGGGTTACCACCGCATATTCTGCACATCTCTCCCCTCGTGGGTTGGTGAAGCTGTTCCCGTCCACGCATAGCTCCTAGTGTACTGATGCCCAAGGCTGGTCCCGGAGGTCAGATCTGCTAGAGTACACTGGAGTCCAACACCTCTACACAGTCATGCTCGACAGGGCTCTAGCTGTCGGGAGCAAGGCGGTGGGTTCAGGGTGTTCCCAGTTTAGTAGCTCAATGGTTGAAAAGGGCTGATAGATGAAAGTCTGTTGCCCACCCCCCTCCCCCCGGGATGTGGGCCTGGTCATTATAATAGACAGGTCCTCGTATCTCCCTGAGAGGCATTTACAGAGCTCGAGTAAGACCAGATCTGAGATGGCCCACTTGACTATCTCGACTTCTTTCCTTGGCCTCTGGAGGCTCCGATCCTTCCCTTCGAGGTGAGACCTGGGGCGTGTCAGCTCCTGAATCTCATTTCTGAGGGGGTTGTTGGCCTCGGTGAAGCGGGGTAGGCTGGGAAACATGGAGAAAGAATCTGTGTTATCTCTCGTGGCTCCCGTAAAAACTGGCTTCTCTTGCCGTTTCCTGGGACTCCCTTTTTAAAAAAACTCTGTGTCTGCCGGCGAAGCCGCTCTTACTTTTACTTTTGGCTATTTTGCACAAAGTTGTTAAACAGGGCTAAATTAACGCTGGCTTTGTCTATAATCTATTTCGCCGTGAGTCCATATAAAGGAATTTGATCTAGGTACACAGGCTGTCCTCCGACCCCGTCACCACCTGAACTACACGGCCAATTGTTCTCTGCCTGTAGTTCCTTCCGTGGGCCATCCAACAGCAGAAGAGGGCAATTCTAATTCACCCAGAGTTCGTGACCTCTAGGGGGTTAACTGAACTCTATAATCTCCTGCAAAACCTTTTGTAAGGTTCTGTAACATGCATTTTAGTAGGGTAAGTTGTGACGACTTGATGACTTTCCTTTTATTTTTCTTTTTGAAACGTTTTTAAGAGGGCTCCTAGCAGAGTGGGCTTACTTTGTGTCTGACCTATGTTTCTCTCGAGACGAAACAACATTCACCCTACGAGAAGGAAAGGGTAAAAGGTCACTCAGTCACGTAATTCACACTAAATCAAAATGAAAGCTAAAACCAAAGTGTCGTTAAGGGCACACCTGTTCGTCAAGCAATTTAAGCCAAACCAAAATCAGGAGCAAGACCAAAGTGGCAATCAAGGCAGGCCTGTTTATCAAGCAATTCAAGTCAAGTCAAAATCGAAACCGAAACCAAAGTATCAACCAATGAATTCAAGTCAAGTCAGAAACCAAAACCAAAGTGCCGGTAGAGGCACGCCGTGGGTGATCAGGCCACGCTTCCACTCAAACGGAGTGGGGGAAGTTCCAAAGAGCAGTCTCAGCAAGTTTCAGATGTCCGGACTGAAAGTGCCAGTTCCTTCCCAGTGTCCAGCCACTGTGCGGATCCTCCACGGGGGCGTGCTGTGCACTGCTCTTTGGAGGCGAGGCATCGCACCGGGGCAGATGCCTACCCGGCAGCACTCTGAGGATCCGCATCGCTCAAGCTGGCCAGAGTCCCCCGCAGGGATGCTCTACAGGGCAGGCATAAGCCGCCTAAGGGGCTGCCTCGACCCTCCGTGCATCACCAGCTCGCTTCCCGGTGAGGGAACCCAGAAATGTAGCAGGACAAGCCGCAGACAAAACTCCTGAGACACCGGATTAAAGAAGGAAGAGGTTTTTCATTCGGCCGGGAGCGTCGGCAGACTCGCATCTTAGGAGCCGAGCTCCCCGAAAAAGACTTTTTTAAAGGCTTACAACCTCAAGGGTTGCACGTGAAAGGGTCGTGACAAATCGAGCAAGCGTGGGAAACGTGACTGGGGGCTACCTGCATCAGCTAACAGAACAAAAAGTTTTACAAGGAATTCACAGATAACAGAAGTAGTTCAGGTCGGGGGTCGATGTTATTATTATTACTTCCTCTTTTTCTTTTTTTTTTCCTTTTTTTTTTCTTTCTTTCTTTCTTTCTTTCTTTCTTTCTTTCTTTCTTTCTTTCTTTCTTTCTTTCTTTCTTTGTTTTTTTAAATCTCCTAGGGCCGTGTGGTGGCACCAAGGGTGTCTGGCCATTTATCTTGCTTTCGTTCCTTTCTAACTTTCTGCTTTCTGTCTTTCCTCTTGTCTTGTGAACTAGGCGAGGTGCGGGGAGGAGGGCAGCAGGAGTAGTAGTGGTCTCCTTCCTTATTATTATTATTTTGAGACAGAGTCTCGCTCTGTCACCCAGGCTGGATCGCCACGGCACGATCTCGGCTCACTGCAACCTCGGCCTCCCCAGTTCAGGCAAGTCGCCTCCTTCGGTGTCCCGAGTAGTCGGGATTCCAAGCCCGTGCCATCAGGAGGCCTGGCTAATTGTTACACTTTTCATAGAGACCGGGTTTCACCATGTTGGCCAGCCTGGTCTCCAACTCCTGGCCTCAAGTGATCCGCCCGCTGCGGCCTCCCGATGTGCTTGAATTACAGGCATGAGCCACCGTGCCCGGCCCACCCAGATAATCTTGTTAATAAATGGTAGAGAAGGGGTTTCCTCAGCCGCCGGGTGGAGGGAGGGTGGGGTGCGGTTTACTCAGCCTGCATGCTCTTAAGGGGGTAAATTAGTGTGGTTTGTGAACTAGATGTGGAAAGTGTGTGTGGGGTGTGTGTGTGTGTGTGTGTGTGTGTGTGTGTGTGTGTGTGTGTGAGAGAGAGAGAGAGAGAGAGAGAGAGAGAGAGAGACCAA
>NC_133415.1:40610000-40617500 GCF_049350105.2 Macaca mulatta | reverse complement strand
AGCACGGCGGGCCAGCGGGACAGCACCCCCACCGCCGCGGAGGGGGGCGGCCCACGAGGCGACGACCACAAGAGGCGAAAGCGAGGAGTGCCTGCTGCGTCAGAGGACCCCCGCTGACCCACGCCGGACGCCACGAGGCAGACGGCGGGGTCGGGACAGCGAGGTCGGGCCGGGTTCCGCACCCCAGTGCCTCCCAACGCACCGCCCGCAGGCGGGGATGGGAGACGGGGGAAACCCCGCGGGCGGGACGAGAAGAACGGGTCTCATTCACCACGAATGCCCGCCCCTCGCCCGTCGCGGCTCGGTCCCGGCCCGGGAGAGCGTGACATCACCACATCGATCAGGGAAAGCATCCCCGGAGCAGGGTCGGCCAGCCAGCCACAGCCTCCCCAGAGGCCAGCGAGCAGATCAGCCTGGCCATCCCCAGCTCCAGGACAGGGGCGGCAGACAACCCGGCAGAGACGAGGAATGCCTGACACGCACGGCACGGAGCCAGCGGGAGTGGGGTTGTCTCGGCCGCCCCAGGTGCCCGCAGCGGGGAGCGCACGGTGGCAGGGTAAGCCCGCGCCACCTTCCCCGCCGCCCCCAGGTGGGTCAGAGACCCGGACCCAAGGCGGCACCGGGAGCTGGGACGCTCGGATGCATGAGAGACCGGGCACACGGGCCCCAGCAGGCGGCTCAAGCACGAGCAGGGCCGGCTAGCCGGGTCACCGGGAGGCCGAAGACCCGCGACGCATCCAAGAGACCCAACCTCTCCAGCGACAGGTCGCCAGAGGACAGCGTGTCAGCAATAACCCGGTGGCCCAAAATGCCGGCTCGGAGTGAAACATATACCTCCCCAGGAGACAGGAGGTCGAGTCACCGACCACGCCGCCGGCCCAGGGAACCCGCGACACGGGCATCTGTCCCCAAAATCGCCACCATCGCAGCCAGACACGGAGCACCCAGGGCCCTCTGGTCGACCCCAGGACACACGCCGGAGCAGCGCCGGGCCAGGGACGTCCTCCCGGCCACCCGTGCCACGCAGGGGCCGGCCCGAGTCTCCAGAGCGAGACTCGGAAGCGTTTCCGGCCGTCCCCTCGTACGACCGGGACACACGAGGGACCGAAGGCCGGCCAGGTGTGACCTCTCGGGCCGCACGCGCGCTCAGGGAGCGCTCTCCGACTCCCCACGGGGACTTGCAAACAACAGGTCACGGCAGAGGGACCGCTCCCCGGCACCCGGGGGACGAGGCAGGACGGTCCCCGGCTCCCCACGGGGACTTGCAGAAAAAATTCGGCCGCTGCCTCAGACGGCCAGGATGCGCGCGGGCCCGCGACCGGGCCGGGAAGGGTGTCCCCAGCCTCCCACCCCAAGCCCGGTGGGTCCCCGCGGGTCGCGGGTCAGGCCTCGGGAGCCGCGGCGTGCTGGTCGACCAACCCCGGCAGCCCCACACCCGGCTCTGGCCCGAAAGCGCAGCGACAACCTCTCCCCACATAAGCCTGCACGCCTGAGCTCTGACTCACAAGTGACGCGCCAGAGCTCTGGCGCGACCGGGACAGCCCGGCTGACGACCGCGGTCTTTCCGGAGCTCTGCCTAGCTCACAGCGGGGACGGTCCCCTCCCTCGGCAGCTGCCACCGCAGCTCCGGAAGCCAAGGGAACGATATAAAAGCGGCCGCCAGATGGAGTCCGACAACCGTCGCGAACGTCACCAAGACAGATCCGGATGGCAGGCCGGCCCGCGGACCGCAAAACCGAAACCGTGAGTCGAGAGACGCTATCCCGAGGCCGAAAACGCAGCCCCTGTACCCCAACCCCACAGAAACGGTCCCCAAACCCTGTCTCTGCATGGACCGCGACACAGTCAGAAGACAACCCACGGCGTGTGGATGTTCGGAGAGGCATCTCGGTGGGAGAAACAACAAGCAAGGACTCGGTCGCGGGTCGTTGAGGACACAGGGAGACACAGAATGCGTAGGCTCTTCCTGAATCCAGACAGAGAAGGAGGGAGGGAGGGAGGGAGGGAGGGAGGGAGGGAGGGAGGAAAGGCAGGCAGGCAGGCAGGCAGGCAAACATAAAGAAGGAAACAGAGAAAGAAAGAAAGGAAGGAAAACCTAAAGGAGAGAAAGAAAGAAAAGAGAAGAAAAGAGAAGACAAATATTAATATAAGTATTTCCATTTGTATATAGGTATAACATATAAAACTACATTAAAATAGAAAAAAATTTATATGCATACACATGAATGAACAGATAAAAATGAATAAACAAAAAATAAGATAACATAACATAAGCAAATAGGCCAGGCGCGGTGGCTGACGCCTGTGATCCCAGCACTTTCAGAGGCTGGGGGAGAGAGAGAGAAAAAAAATGAAAGAAAGAAAGAAAGAAAGAAAGAAAGAAAGAAAGAAAGAAAGAAAGAAAGAAAGAAAGAGAGAGAGAGAGAGAGAGAGAGAAAGAAAGAAAGAAAGAAAGAAAGAAAGGAAGAAAGAAAGAAAGAGAGAGAGAAAGAAAGACAGAAAGAAAGAAAGAAGAAAGAGAGAGAGAGAGGGAGAAAGACAGCGAGAAAGAAAGACGAGAGAAGAAAGAAAAAAAAAGAAAGAGGAAAGACAGGAAGAAAGACAAAGCAAGAAAGCAAGAAAACAAGACAGCAAGAAAGCACGACAGAAAGAGAGAAAGAGACAGAAAGAAAAAGCAAGAAAGCAGCAGAGAGAGAGAGAGAGAGAGAGAGAGAGAGAGAGAGAGAGGCGCGAGGCGAGGCGAGGCGAGGCGAGGCGAATCTACCTGCTTTCACTACATGTGGGGAGAATCAGGAAAGCCCCCACTAACAACAAGGCCTGAAGTGGAGCTGCCATCTGTGAAATCCGAGCAGAAGAGTCCACACGGGTTAAAGACACGAAGAAAGACAGGGAAACAACTGCTCAAAGAGAAGAACAATCTGGCCCAGCCAGGGTCTGTCTCCTGAAGTTGTGTGGGCAACGAGGGAGTGGGACGGAGGGAGGGAGTGGGACGGAGGGAGGGAGGGCCTCCGAGGCTCGTGTCAAACAATAAATGATAATAAAATAAAAGGAAGTTAAAAAAAAAAATTGCGCATCATTCGTAGCATCACTGACGCCTCGAAAGGCGAGAGGCATGTGTTTATGTCACTGTGGGACTGTTTTCTTTTTTCTTTTCTCTTTTTCTTCCCTCTCTTCCCGGAAACTCACTTTTTAATTATTTCATTTTCCTTTTCTTTTTTTTTTTTTAATTTTTAATTTTACTTTCATTTTTACTTTTATTTTTAATTGCTTGAGAGGTTGTCTCCCTCTCTCGCCCAGGCTGGTGTACAGTGGCGCGATCTCGGCTCACTGCAACCTCCGCCTCCCAGGTTCAAGTGATTCTCCTGCCTCAGCTCGGCCTCCCGAGTAGCTGAGATTACAGAGGCGCACGACCATGCCCGGCTAATTTTTGGTATTTTGACTAGAGACGGACGGGGTTTCACCATACTGGCCCTGCTCGTCTGACCACCTCGTGATCCAGCGATCCACCACCCTCGGCGTCCCAAAGTGCTGGGATGACAGGCTTGAGCCACCGCGCCGGGCCTAGTTATTCCTTTTATTTTATTTCTAATTTTTAATTGTACGTATGCACGTATGCATGTATGTATGTATGTATGTATGTATGTATGTATGCATGCATGCATGTATCTATCCTTTTCTTTTTTTTTGAGACGGACAGAGAGAGACAGTGAGAAACAGAGAGAGAGAGAGAGAGACAGACAGACAGACAGAGAGAGAGAGAGAGAAACAGACGGGGGGGGAGAGAGAGAGAGAGAGAGAGAGAGAGAGAGAGAGAGACCAACAGACAGAAGGACAGGCAGAGAAAGAGAGTAAGACAGAAGACAGACACAGGGAGAGAGACAAGCGGGGGGGGGGGGAGAGAGAGAGAGAGAGAGAGAGAGAGAGAGAGCTCCCAGACATCACGAAGCCGTTTCAATGACATATTCTCTCTGGTCTTTGTCTGGGGATATTCAGTTTTTCAACGTAGGCCTCAAGGGCTCCCAGATGTCCCTTTCGAATCTCTACAAAGAGAGTGTCTCCAACCTGCCTAATCAAAACAAAGGTGTAACCCTTTAGGATGAGTCCACACATCGCAAAGCAGTTTCTCAAATACATTCTTTCTAATTTTCATCTGGGAATATTAGGTGATTCACCATAGGCCTAAAGGGACTCCCAAAAATCCATTCAGAGAGACTGCCCAAAAAAAGTGTTTCTAACCTGATGAATCCAAAGAATGGTGTATCGCTAAGAGATCAATCTACGCATCACAAATCAATGTGACAGATAGCCTCTCTCTGGTTTTAATCTGTGGATAGTCTGCTTTCCAACGTAGGCCTCAATGGGTTTCCAAATGTCCCCTCACAGATTCTACGGAAAGCGTGTTTCCAACCTCCTGGTTCAAAAGAATTATCCGTTCGAGGTGAATCCACACGTCAAAAAGCAGTTTCACCAGCAGCAGTTTTTCTCCTTTTCCTCTGGGGATGTTCACTTTCACCAGGAGCCACAAAGGGCTCCCAAATGTCCCTTCGAAGATTCTGCAAAGAACTGCTTCCAATCGGCCGCGTGCAGCGGCTCACGCCTGTCATCCCAGCATTTTGGGAGGCAGAGGCGGGTGGATCACCTGAGGTCAGGAGTTCGAGACCAGCCTGGCCAAAACGGTGAAACCCCATCTCTACCAAGAACACAAAAAATTTGCCGGGCTTGGTAGCGGGTGCCTGTGATCCCAACTACTTGGGAGGCTGAGGCAGGAGAATCCCTTCAACTGGAAGGCAGAGGTTGCAGTGAGCCGAGATGGTGTCACTGCACTCCAGCCTGGGGGACAGAGTGAGAGTCTGTCTTAAAAAAAATAAAAACATTAAGAAAAAAATACTACTACTACAACAACAACAACAACAACAACAACAACAACAACAACAACAAAATGCTTCCAATCTGCTGAATCAACAGAAAGGTTTAACTCAGTAAGAGGAATCTACACATCGCTAAAAAGCAGTTTTACAGATAGCTTCTTGTTAGTTTTTATCTACAGTTTCCTGGTTTTCACCCTAGGCCTCGAATAGCTCCCAAATGTCCTTTTGCAGATTCTACAAAAGGGCCGCTTCCAACCTGGTATATCAAAAGAAAGGTTTCACTCTGTGAGATGAATCCACACACGACAAAGCAGTTTCAGAGACAGCTTCTTTCTAGTTTTTATTTGGGGATATTCGGTTTTTCACACTAGGCCTCAGTGGGCTCCCAAAGGTATACTCGCGGATTCTACAGAAAGAGTGCTTCAAACCTCCTCAATCAAAAATTAGTTGTAATTCGGTGCCATGAATCCACACATCACAAAGCGGTATCATAGAGAGCTTCTTTCTATTTCTCTGGTGGGGATACTCGGTTTTTCACAACAGGCCCCAGTGGGCTCCCAAATGTCCATTCTGCTTCCAAACTGCTGAATCCAAAGGCAGTTTTAACTCGGTATGATGAATCCACACGTCACAAAGCTGTTTCATGAAGACCTTCTCTCTCGTTTTTATCTGAAAACATAAGATTTTTTCACCATACGACACAAGGGTCTCCGAAATGTACACAGACAGATTCAACAAAAAAACCCTTCCAACCTGCTGAGTAAAAAGAAAGGTTTAACTCTGCGAGACGAATACACACACGACAAAGCAGCTTCACAGAGAATGGTGTTTTTTGTTTGTTTGTTTGCTTGCTTGCTTGCTTGCTTGCTTGCTTTTTGGTTTGTTTTCTTGGTTTTTTTTTTTTTTTTTTTTTTTTTTTTGGAGACGCACTTTCGCTCTTGTTGCTCAGACTGGAGCGCAATGGCGCCATCTCGCCTCACTGCGACCTCCGCCTCCCAGGTTCAAGCAATTCTCCTGCCTCCGTTTCCCTTCCCGAGTAGCTGGGATTACAGGCATGTGCCACCACGCCCGGCTAATTTTGTATTTTCAGTAGAGACGGGGTTTCTCCATGTGGGTCAGTCTGGTCTCGAACTGCCGACCTCAGGTGATCTGCCAGCCTCGGCCTCCCAAAGTGCTGGGATGACAGGCGTGAGCCACCGCGCCCGTACAATTGTATTGTATCGTATTGTATTGTATTTACATTGATTGATTGATTGATTGATGCTGCCTGATCAAAGGTCACTCAGGCCCAGTCGTCAAAGTGGCGATTTCCTAGGCAACAAGGAAGGGGGGAGCTTGGAGGTGGGGGCGGGGGCGGTGGAGAAGACACAGTTGCCCCAGGCTGTGCGCAGGCGGCCTGAGCTTCCTTCCTCTGTTGAGGCCTCCATTTTCAGAGTAACAGTGGCCGCTAGGTGATGCCCGACGTCTGCCAATGAGACTGTCAGCCCGGAATGAATTGGGATCGCCTGGAGGGGGAGGCGGGAGGGGGAAGGATGGAGGCCCCCACAGCACAGTGGGTCACCGCGCCCTTCCAGGCGATCCCCACAACTAATCGACCAGGGCCCCTGGGGGCACACAGCCTAAGACCCCAGCCATCGGATCATCTGGAACTTCTGTCCGAAGACGAGAGACGAGAGACCGACTGGAAATTCTCTCGGTCAAGGTCCAAACGTAAAAGAATCACTGACACAGACACCAGGACTAACTAAGACAATTTGTAAAAGTTTCCGTGTTTTGGGTGAATCCGCGTATTTCTGGATCACAAAATTACTGATTTTGAACATTGCGGTTTTTCCACTCCTTACGTGTACGGTCCTGTGATAGACAGACCAGGGGACTCCTCAGCTCAGAGTCCATGAGGCCAGAAGCTGACATCCTAAATTTCTATGTAGAATGAATTTCAGCAAGCCAGCCAAACACTCTGCCGTAAAACTGTCCGGAAGACAAGCGGTGGTGTTTCGGGGGCGGATTTGGGGGGGGGGGGGGAGCCGGGTGCGGTACGCTCACGCCTGTCATCCCCGCACTTTGGGAGGCCGAGGGCAGGCGGATCCCTCGAGATGGTGGCCATTGCACTCCAGCGTGGGCAACAAGAGCGAAAACTCCGTCCAAAACAAGAACAACAACAGAAACGTGAAGTGCCGTCTGCTGTTCTTTTTGCTTCCCACCCCGAGAAGAACAGAATACAGCTGTTGTCTCCCTGCCCGCCTGCCTGCCTGCCTGCCTGCCTGCCTGCCTGTCTGCGTGCCTGTCTGTCTGTCTGTCTGTCTGTCTGTCTGTCTGTGACAGGGTCTCGCTCTGTCTTTCGCCCAGACTGGAGTGCAGTGACACCATTGTGGCTCACTGCAGCCTCAACTTCCCCGGGGTTAGGGGATTCTTCTAAGGGATCCTACGGCCTCGGCCTCCCAAAGTGTTGGGGTTACAGGCGTGAGCCATCAGCACCCGGCCTGAGTTCATACATCTGGTCTCACTACGCCTTAACCACACGCCCGTGAAGCACTCAAGTCAAGAGAGAGTCGGCAAGAGACTTTCAGCATTCTCTCCCAAAACCAGTGAGGTGGATGGCGGCCCTGTGTTTCCCAAGCTCCTGTGGTTT
>NC_133415.1:40595000-40605000 GCF_049350105.2 Macaca mulatta | reverse complement strand
CCAGACCCACGACCTCAGAGAGGCAATCCCTGAACGAGTGTTAGTGCATGACATCCACGCTCCCGGACACGGCGTGGATTTCACGGGGAAAGCAGTGCACATCACACTCCCTTCCTGTTCCGGGGCAAGATTTTGCTCCCGAAGTACCCATTTCTCAACCGTGTTCCCCAAAGTCCACCCTGTCGTGAATCAGTCATGAATCTAGTCAGTACGGTGAATCGCGGAGCAGCCACATCCCACCACGAAGATCGGAGTCCGCACACTACACATCGCCCCACGCGGTGTCTCCCCACAAGAACATCACCGCCGTCCTAGCCGAGTAGTGATACAGTGCCATTTCTTTCATTTTCTCTTTCTCGCTTGCTATTTATTTATTTATTTATTTATTTATTTTTGAGACAGAGTCTCACTCACTCTACAGCCCAAGCTGTAGCGCTGTGGCACGATCTCGGCTCACGGCAACCCCCGCCTCCCAGGTTCAAGCGATTCTCCCGCCTCCGACTCCCGAGTAGCTGGGATCACAGGGGTCTGCCCCACCGCACCCGACTCAGTTTTGTAGTTTTAGTAGAGACGGGGTTTCACCACGTGGGCCAGGCTGGTCTTGAACTCCTGACCTCCTGATCCGCCCGCCTCGGCTTCCCAAAGTGCTGGGGTGACAGACGTGAGCCACCGCGTTCAGCCCCTACGGTGCCATTGCTTGGAAATCACTCGTGGGAACACACACTTATGGGTCACGTGTGAAGAATTTTCCTTTGTCTATTTTTTTTCCCCTTTTTTTCGTGTGTGTGTGTGTGTGTGTGTGTGTGTGTGTGTGTGTGTGTGTGCGTGCGTGTGCGCGCGCGGTGGGACGGAGTTTCGCTCTTGCTGCCCAGGCTGGAGTGCAATGGCGCGATCTCGGCTCACTGCAACCTCCGCTTGCCAGGTTCCAGCGATTCTCCTGCGTCTGCCTCCCGAGTAGCTGGGATTACAGGCCTGCGCCCCCATGCCCGGCTAATTTTGTATTTTTAGTAGAGACGGGGTTTCTTCATGTGGGTCAGGCTGGCCTCGAACTCCCGACCTCAGGTGATCCACCCGCCTCGGCCTTCCAAAATGCTGGGATGACGGGCATGAGCCACCGTGCCCGGCCTTAGCCGTTTATTTTAAAGTCGAGGAGCTTATCAGGGAAATACGAGAAGTTTGGACATCACAGGTGACAGAGAGAAAGGTCTGCAAATGGCCCTTCCATCCAAGTGGGGACCCGGCCTCGATCTCCCGAAATCATGCACCCAGTGGGGAAGCCCGGCAAGGCCCGTCTGTGTAGATTCCTCTCGGCCTCTCTAAGCACGCACTTCTCACTTTGGTGGAAGGGGCAGGGCCCTCTCTGGGACGGGGGAATCTGACAGACAAAGAGACAGACGTAGAAAAAGAGAGATCGACAGACAGAGACAGAGAGAAACGGACAGAAAGAGCGAGAGAGCGAGAGAGCGAGAGCGAGAGCGAGAGAGAGAGAGAAACAGACTAGACAGGGAGGGGGAGAGAGGGAGAGAGACAGACAGAGACAGACAGACAGGCAAAAAAGAGAGTAAGACAGAAGACAGACACAGTGAGTGAGAGACACAGGTAGAGAGAGAGAGAGAGAGAGAGAGAGAGAGAGAGAGACAGAGAGACAGAGAGAAAGAGAGGGACAGGCAGACAGATAAAGAGAGTGACAGAGAAAGACATAGACGGACAGTGAGAGACAGAGAGAAAGAGACAGAGAGAGAGAGAGAGAGAGAGAGAGAGAGAGAGAGAGAGAGGCAGACAGACAGACAGGCAAAGAAAGAGAGTAAGACAGAAGACAGACACAGTGAGAGAGACAGGAAAGACAGAAACGGACAGAGAGAGACAGAGAGGAACAGACAGAAAGAGAGAGGGTCCTAGCCCAATAGCGATACAGTGCCATTTCTTTCATTTCCTCTTTCTTTCCTTCTTTCTTTCTTTCTTTCTTTCTTTCTTTCTTTCTTTCTTTCTTCTTTTTTTATTTTTTTATTTTTTTGAGACGGAGTCTTGCTCTGTCACCCAGGCTGGAGTGCAGTGGCGCGATCGCAGCTCCCTGCAACCTCCGCCTCCCGGGTTCACACCATTCTCCGGCCTCAACCTCCCGAGTAGCTGGGACTACAGGCGCCGGCCACTACACCCAGATAATTCGTTTGTTTTTTTTGGAGAGACGGGGTTTCACCATGTTAGCCAGGATGGTCTCGATCTCCTGACCTGGCGATCCGCCCGCCTCAGCCTCCCAAAGTACTAGGATGACAGACGTGAGCCACTGCGTTCAGTCTACAGTGCCGTATCTCAGAAATCACTCACAGGAACAGACACTTACAGGTCATGTGTAGAGTTTCTTTTTTTGTTTTGTTTTGTTTTGTTTTGTTTTGTTCCGTTTTGTTTTGTTTTGCACGAGGAGGTGGCGGGATGGAGTTTCGCTCTTGCGTCCCAGGATGGAGTGAAATGGCAGAGGGGACTCAGGGAGTCAACCTATGGCAGAGATGGCACGTCATTCAGAGCGTAACGTCCACAGCGAAAGGTGGTAGGGCCGGCACTTTTAAAGGCTGAAATCCCGGCGGCTCAGGCCTGTCGTCCTCGCACTTTGGGAGGCCCAGGAGAACGGATCACTTGAGGTCAGGAGTTCGAGACCAGTGCGGCCAACATGGAGAAACCCCGTCTCTACTCAAAATACAAAAATTAGCCGGATGTGGTGGTGTGCGCCTGTAATCCCAGCCACTGAAGAAGAATCACTGGAATCCGGGAGGCAGAGGTTGCAGTGAGCCGAGGGAGTGCCACTGCACCCCCGCCTGGGTGACAGACTGAGAGAGACTCAGTCCCTCCCTACCAAAAAAGAAAGAAAGAAAGAAAGAAAGAAAGAAAGAAAGAAAGAAAGAAAGAAAGAAAAAAAAAAAAAAAAAAGAAAAAAGAAAAAAAAAACACAGGGACCGCCACCGGGCGCAGTGGCTCACACATGTAATCCCAGCACTTTGGGAGGCCGAGGTGGGCGGATCACCTGAGGTCAGGAGTTCAAGAGCAGCCTGGCCCACATGGTGAAACTCCGTCTCTACTAACATAGAAACATCTTCGGAGCATGATGGTGGGTGCCTGTAATCCCAGCTGCTCAGGAGGCTGAGACGGGAGAATCGCTTGAACCTGGGAGACGGTGGTTGCAGTGAGCCGAATCGCACCACCGCACTCCAGGCTGGGTGGCTGAGTGAGACTCTGTCTTAAAACAACAACAACAACAGCAGCAAAAAAAAAATAGCAAACGCACAAAAAAAGAACAGGCCAAAATACTCCATTGTCACTGAACGTTCCGCCACCAGACCGGAAACCCCCTGACTCAGGTCAAGGAGGTGGTGTTTCCTTCTCTCTGTCTCTGTCTCTGTCTCTCTCTCTCTCTCTCTCTCTCTCTCTCTCTCTCTCTCTCTCCCTCCCCCCCCCCAACTTTTATGTCTTGTTCAAGCAGACATGTGCAAGATTGTTACACAAGTAAACTTCTGACTGGGGGGTTCAGTGTGCAGATGATTTCATCACCCGGATAACTCAGCGCAGTACCCGACAGTTTTCGTGGTTTGGTTTTTTGTTTTGTTTTGTTTTGTTTTGTTTTTCCCTGAAGATGTCTCTCCTTCCACACCTCCTCCCTCAAGTAGGCTCCCGCCTCCCTGGTCCCCCTCGTTCTGCCCACGAGTTCTCATTATTTAGTTCCCAGTTATAGATGAGAACACGCGGTCTTTAGCTGATCGTTGCTTTCATCTTCGGCGGTGGCGGTGAAAGAGGCATGACACGAAATCGACCCTTAGGACGCTCCCCTCCGTCCACACCCCACACCCCCTCCCCACACACACCCTCATTCCTGCCCCCCCTCCTCAAACCCAAGACAGGAAGAAAGGCAGATATTAAAGTCAGAGGTCAGCCTCCAAGACGGTGGAGGCAAGGGATCTGAAAGGGTGAGCAAGCGATAGGGGTCGGGGGATGTCGTGGCCGAGCTAGCAAAAATAGGGGACCGACTTTCCAGCCCCAGCACACCCCCAATCCTCAACCGCAGCTAGCCTCTGGGTGGGGTTGCGCCTGTAAAAGCTTCTGAATGGAGAGAAGCCCAAGGCTATGGAAGGCATCAGCTCCAAGTCCGGGAAGGGAACAGGGCTTTGTGCATTGGAATGGGGCTTTAGAAGGCGGTGCTGCGGTTTCCAAAGCGACACGCCTCGCCTCGCCTCGCCTCGCCTCGCCCCGCCCCGCCTCGCCCAGAGCGAAACTCCGTCTCAAAAAAATAATAATAATTTTAAGATAATAATAATACTAAAAAATAAATAAATAAATAAATAAATAAATAAGAAATAAATAGTTAGTACAGCGGTCGTGGTCGTGAATCATTCCCCGGAGTCCAGGCGCAGTGGCTCACGCCCGTCACGCGAGCACTTTGGGACGCCGGGGCAGAAGGGTTGCAACAACATGATGAGACCCTGTCTGTGCAAAAACAGTTGAAAAGGAAGGCCGGGCGCGGCGGCTGACGCCTGCCGTCCCAGCACTTTGGGAGGCCGGGGAGGGAGAATCACCTGAGGTCGGGAGTTGGAGACCAGCCTGACCAACATGGAGAAGCCCCGTCTCTAGTAAAAATACAAAATCAACCAGACGTGGTGGTGCATACCTGCAACCCGAGCTACTACTCGGGAGGCAGACTCAGGAGAATCTCTTGAACCCGGGAGGCAGAAGTTGCGGTGAGCCGAGATCCGCGCCATTGCACTCCAGTCTGGGCAACAAGAGCGAAACTCTGTCTCGGGAAAAAGAAAAATAAAACAATAAAAATTGAAAATCATCTGGGCACAGTGGCGCATGCCCCGTGGTCCCAGGCACTACACTCTGGAGGCTGAGGTGGAAGGATCGCTTGAGTCCAGGAGCGTCCACACTGCAGTGAGTTTGGTTTTGATGGCACCACTGCCAGGGTGACAGAGTGAGACGCCGTCTGTAAATCAGTCAAGCAATCAATCAGATCACTGCAAGGAGCTCTCTATGTCTTACTTTCAATAGGTGTCTCTTCAGGCCAAGCAGGCATGGTGCCTCACGCCAGTAATCCCAGCACTTTGGGAGGCCGAGGTGGGATGAAAGAAGGAAGGAAGGAAGGAAGGAAGGAAGGAAGGAAGGAAGGAAGGAAGGAAGGAAGGACAGACAGAACAAAAAGTTTTACAACCCTTTTTTTCATAGTGTCAGGAATTTACAGATAATACAAGTAGTTTAGGTCAGGGGCCGATGTTATTAGTATTACTTTTTTTTTTTTTTTTTTAACTCCTACGGCCTGGTGGTGGTGCCAAGGTTGTCTGGCTATTTATCTGACTTTTGTTTGTTTCTAACGTTTTGCTTTCTCTCTTTCCTCCTGTCTTGTGAACTAGGCAAGGTGGGGGGAGGAGGGCAGCAGGAGCAGTAGAGGTCTCCTTCCTCATCCCCCACTTTGAGAATTTTCACTAATTAGTGGGCGGGTTCCCTTTCATTTTTACTTTTTGGGTCTTTTAGCGAGACAGAGTGATAGCGTTTTATGTAATACACTTGTGTGGAAGTTTTCTGACGAGCCATGGTAGCTACAAAACCTTTTATCATTGGAAGGAGCAAGTGTAATACACAGGGGCGCAGCAAGCAAGTAAGTTTCTTTTTTTTTTTTTTTTTTGAGACCGAGTCTCGCTCTGTCACCCAGGCTGGAGTGCTGTGGCCGGATCTCAGCTCACTGCAAGCTCCGCCTCCCGGGTTCACGCCATTCTCCTGCCTCAGCCTCCTGAGTAGCTGGGACTACAGGCGCCCGCCACCTCACCCGGCTAGTTTTTTTGTATTTTTTAGTAGAGACAGGGTTTCACCGTGTTAGCCAGGATGGTCTCGATCTCCTGACCTCGTGATCCGCCCGTCTCGGCCTCCCAAAGTGCTGGGATGACAGGCTTGAGCCACCGCGCCCGGCCAGCAAGTTTCTATTACAAGTAATACACTTACAGTGAGGGTTTTACATTTTCTACAGCTGGAAACTCTTTTCTAAATGAAGACCTAGGATCAAACCTGTGTTAAACCTGAACAGGCACATGTACTAACTTTGTCATGTCTTAAGCAGGTTAGTTTTTAACTGGGCCTTAAAACCTTTTTTTAGCAAGTAAAACAGTATTTTTTAATCAGAGAAGTTTTTACGAGCCCGACGCTTGAACTTGCGGCGTCTGTTTGGGGAAAGAGTTGGTTAAAGTCATGTTATCTTGAGGCATTAACCCTTCTGCTTCTCCAGGCCATTGGTCTCTTACGTTAGCCCTTCTATCAACATAACATGAAGAAACATCTAGGCTGCCAGCAATGTTTTCAGCCTACTGAGGAAATAGGTTTTTTTCTGTTTTTTTATTTTTATTTTTTAAATTTTTGGCTAAAGGAGGAGGTTCTGGTAACTTCTGGTTTATATGTTTAAAGAATGACTGAAAGACCTTGCGATCGTTGCTGGGCTGGACGGGTCTGGGTTTCCTAAGCAGTACGTGTACAGTGGGGACACCTTACATAGGTGTTTCTTCTAGCATGGTTATGGGTGGGGGGTGGGGTGGGGTGGTAACAACAACAAAGCAATGTATAGCATATTCATATCCAGCAAGGACGAAAGAGGTCCTCACCTGGGAAAAAGGTTGAATACAGCGACAGAACAATAGGAAAACAGTTAGTATTCTAGGAAAACTATCTGTCTTAAGATTTTTAACTACATTGACTTGCTTGATGAGTCCTCAAGCTTCGGCCGTGCATAGACTAGTCAGCTGCCGGTGTGTGACTAGAGCAGGGCTTGTGGTCCTCAGCAGCAGCTTGGAGCTTGGTCTCGTCTCAGGATCAGCCGGGCTGGATGATCTGCGCCCTGTTAGCCGGTCCACTTGTCCTGAGCTGTCGGTGTTAGCTGACTGTGGTGGATCCAAGACGCAACACCTGCAACTTTAACAGCAGTGGGAGTGGACAAGGTTACAGTATAGGGCTCATCCTATATGGGTTGTAGAAAAATTAGGTTTTACTTTAAACAGAGTCCCTAGATTTAAATGGGTGTCAGGCTTATAGGCATTATTTTTCTTTATTTAATTATGAACACTTCGTATGGCTATTTTGAAAGGCTGCATTTGCCTTTTAAAGGTTAATTTCTTTAGTTTCCGGAGGTCACCTTTTATTTGACCTACGATTTGCGGGTGGCCAACTGAACACAATCTTACAGGGCAGATACCTAGTTTGTTTGGTAGGGGTGCACCTGACTCGGAGGAGGACCGTAGGCAAAAACCTGATTTTATCTTAAGTGAATTTCCTGGCATATATCTATATATCTATCTATATCTATATCTATATCTGTATCTGTGTGTGTGTGTGTGTGTGTGTGTGTGTGTGTGTGTGTGTGTGTGTATATATATACATCTATCTATCTATCTATCTATCTATCTATCTATCTATATCTATATGGCAACCCTTTTTTTTTCGTTTTGTTTTTTGGTCGCCAGTAGCTGCTCGCTCGAGTGTCCAGTTCATGCGTTCCACCTTTTGTTGAACTTTGTGGCCGATAGGCTGCGTGTAACCTCTGTTGTATTGTTAACAGTCTTGTTAAATCTTGCACTATTCCAGCTACAGCTACAAATGCTGGCCTATTGTCTGACTTTAAAATCAGAGGTAGTCTTAAACCTGGGGATAATGTCTTTTAACAGTACTTTAGTCACTTCTTGTACTTTTTCTGTCCTGGTGGGGAAAACTGTAACTTACCCTGAAAAGGTGCAAACAAGCACTAGCCTCCAGCAGGGGGCAGTCCTGTAAAGTCTATAAGCAAGTTTTCACAAGGTATGGCTCTTTTTCCTGTTTCAGTTTCTTAGAGGAGGAGTTCCCCCCTCCCCCCATCCCCACCCCCACTCCGCCCCTTTGTCACTGTATCTAGTGGCTGAGCCTTCAGTGAGAAATTGGAATCCAGATACGGCAGAGTCTTGCTGTTTGTAACTTCTAATGTGACCATGGGCTCCTGGGAGCCTAATGAGAAGGTGCCTAGTCTGCCCTAGTCTTTACATTCTTCAGCTCCCGTCAGCCTGATCAGATGAGTGTCTGGTTCCTCCAAGGTGCAGCAGCCCTTGGCCGATGGCCTCTTTGTCTTGCGGCCTTGGCCATTTCCTGTATTGCCTTCTGAACATTTACCCTTCTAGAGTCTTTTTTTTTTTTTTCCATCTCGCACATTAATCTCTCTCTAGCCTTGTCCGGCTCTGGAATCCTTGCCTAACTTGACTTCGGTCATGTCTACATCCACGTCCGCGGCCTCTCACAATGCTGCTTCCCCCCCCCGCGTTCTCACGCTCCTACGGCCAGCTGGTGGGGCCCGAGAAACGGCACGGGCCCTGCCCCCGCCCACGCACTGCTGTCTGTCTCTCCTGTTTTCTTTTGATTCTCTATCTTTACACTTGCTTTTAGTCTTTCTTTTTCTTTTGCTCTTTTCCCTCTTTTCTAGAGTTTAACAGGCTCTTTTCTTTATACACTTGGAGGGTGAAACAGGCATACCGAGAGTCAGCGTAAATGTTTACAGTCTTACCCTCACCGAGTTCTAAGGCCCGGATTAAAGCAATGAGCCCAGCTTAACGACAGCGTCCAGGGTTACCACCGCATATTCTGCACATCTCTCCCCTCGTGGGTTGGTGAAGCTGTTCCCGTCCACGCATAGCTCCTAGTGTACTGATGCCCAAGGCTGGTCCCGGAGGTCAGATCTGCTAGAGTACACTGGAGTCCAACACCTCTACACAGTCATGCTCGACAGGGCTCTAGCTGTCGGGAGCAAGGCGGTGGGTTCAGGGTGTTCCCAGTTTAGTAGCTCAATGGTTGAAAAGGGCTGATAGATGAAAGTCTGTTGCCCACCCCCCTCCCCCCGGGATGTGGGCCTGGTCATTATAATAGACAGGTCCTCGTATCTCCCTGAGAGGCATTTACAGAGCTCGAGTAAGACCAGATCTGAGATGGCCCACTTGACTATCTCGACTTCTTTCCTTGGCCTCTGGAGGCTCCGATCCTTCCCTTCGAGGTGAGACCTGGGGCGTGTCAGCTCCTGAATCTCATTTCTGAGGGGGTTGTTGGCCTCGGTGAAGCGGGGTAGGCTGGGAAACATGGAGAAAGAATCTGTGTTATCTCTCGTGGCTCCCGTAAAAACTGGCTTCTCTTGCCGTTTCCTGGGACTCCCTTTTTAAAAAAACTCTGTGTCTGCCGGCGAAGCCGCTCTTACTTTTACTTTTGGCTATTTTGCACAAAGTTGTTAAACAGGGCTAAATTAACGCTGGCTTTGTCTATAATCTATTTCGCCGTGAGTCCATATAAAGGAATTTGATCTAGGTACACAGGCTGTCCTCCGACCCCGTCACCACCTGAACTACACGGCCAATTGTTCTCTGCCTGTAGTTCCTTCCGTGGGCCATCCAACAGCAGAAGAGGGCAATTCTAATTCACCCAGAGTTCGTGACCTCTAGGGGGTTAACTGAACTCTATAATCTCCTGCAAAACCTTTTGTAAGGTTCTGTAACATGCATTTTAGTAGGGTAAGTTGTGACGACTTGATGACTTTCCTTTTATTTTTCTTTTTGAAACGTTTTTAAGAGGGCTCCTAGCAGAGTGGGCTTACTTTGTGTCTGACCTATGTTTCTCTCGAGACGAAACAACATTCACCCTACGAGAAGGAAAGGGTAAAAGGTCACTCAGTCACGTAATTCACACTAAATCAAAATGAAAGCTAAAACCAAAGTGTCGTTAAGGGCACACCTGTTCGTCAAGCAATTTAAGCCAAACCAAAATCAGGAGCAAGACCAAAGTGGCAATCAAGGCAGGCCTGTTTATCAAGCAATTCAAGTCAAGTCAAAATCGAAACCGAAACCAAAGTATCAACCAATGAATTCAAGTCAAGTCAGAAACCAAAACCAAAGTGCCGGTAGAGGCACGCCGTGGGTGATCAGGCCACGCTTCCACTCAAACGGAGTGGGGGAAGTTCCAAAGAGCAGTCTCAGCA
>NC_133415.1:40567500-40577500 GCF_049350105.2 Macaca mulatta | reverse complement strand
AGGGGGCTAACTCGGGCAAGCAACCCTCAGGCGCGGCCGGGCCACCAGGAAAACACGGCCACGGGATCCCACCGCCACAGACACGAGGGCGGTCCCGCAGCGCCCCGCCTGGGACGCCGAACGGCCCTTGGGCAGCCCACCGAGCAACCCCCTCACGAGCCCCGGGTCCCGCCACCGGCGGCCCCAAAGCAACCTCAGCCACAAGCCCAACACCAGGGGCCACATGTCGCCCGTCTCTCGTCCGTCCCGGACCCGGTCCCGCTCCGGGAGACCGGCGCGCCGCCCCGTGGGGACGGCTCGCTCCCCAAGGACCAGGCGGCCCCACACCCCGCGCCACGCGAACGCGGTCATCGGCAGCGGTCGCGGCTCGGCACGGGAGCGGGCGGAGAGCCGGCTCACAGCGGAGAGCGGCGTCGCGCGCCAGACGGAGTGCCACGCGCACCCGCCGCTCGCAGCAGCCTTCCCATCCGCTAGGACGTCGGGCCCGGCCCAGCGGGATCCTCCCCCAACTCGGAAGGGGGAGGCGCGGGCCACAGTAGACGACGAGCCGCGCGCTCGGCCCCCGCCGCGGGGTCCGGCGGAACCCTCACTGTCCCCCCACCTCATCCCATCGAGGCGGGGGCAGCGGAGGAGGAGGGTTCTCTGCAGGCGAGTCGCTACGGCAGCGCTACCACAACACAGAGAGAGGCGGCGAGCCGGGGGATCCGGTACCCCAAGGCACACCTCTCGGATCGCTAGAGAAGGCTTTCTCACCGAGGGTGGGTCACGCTCCCCACCCGCCAGTCGCCCCTCGTCGGGCCCGCAGAGGCGCTCAGGGACGCCTGGGGAAGGGAGGGGGCCTGCGGCGCGAGAAGAAACCTGCGGCAACCTGGAGCGTTTGCGGTCAGGGCAGGGGCCCGGCCGGCGCGCGTGCGCACAGCCCCCAAGGCCCCCCGCCGTCCACCCACCTCCTTTCTGTGAGGCAAGGCGCCTCCAGTTAACCCACACACGACCGATCGGAGGCAGAACGGCAGCCCCTCGGCGGCCGGCCGGCGCACGCGTGGCCGGCCCGAGCCCACCGCCACCGCTCACACGGCCCGCGCTCCCCCGCCAGAGGGGAGCACGGGACGTGCGCTCGCCAGACCAGGCGGCGCCCTTCCCCGCGTGGGAGGGGCGCGTCTCACTCAACCGCCTCGACCCGCACAGCCAACGAGCTCCCTCAGGACCCACGCGCGGACACCATGGCGGCGACCGGAGGAGGGGGCGCTGGGGGCGGGAGCGACACACCACCGCTCGGCCTCGGGCACCTGAGAGACAGCCCGGGGCGCTCCAGGAGCACCGCAAAGGCCCAGGCGGAGCCAGCGCTCGTGCAATACCCGAGAGGGCAGCACGGCGGGCCAGCGGGACAGCACCCCCACCGCCGCGGAGGGGGGCGGCCCACGAGGCGACGACCACAAGAGGCGAAAGCGAGGAGTGCCTGCTGCGTCAGAGGACCCCCGCTGACCCACGCCGGACGCCACGAGGCAGACGGCGGGGTCGGGACAGCGAGGTCGGGCCGGGTTCCGCACCCCAGTGCCTCCCAACGCACCGCCCGCAGGCGGGGATGGGAGACGGGGGAAACCCCGCGGGCGGGACGAGAAGAACGGGTCTCATTCACCACGAATGCCCGCCCCTCGCCCGTCGCGGCTCGGTCCCGGCCCGGGAGAGCGTGACATCACCACATCGATCAGGGAAAGCATCCCCGGAGCAGGGTCGGCCAGCCAGCCACAGCCTCCCCAGAGGCCAGCGAGCAGATCAGCCTGGCCATCCCCAGCTCCAGGACAGGGGCGGCAGACAACCCGGCAGAGACGAGGAATGCCTGACACGCACGGCACGGAGCCAGCGGGAGTGGGGTTGTCTCGGCCGCCCCAGGTGCCCGCAGCGGGGAGCGCACGGTGGCAGGGTAAGCCCGCGCCACCTTCCCCGCCGCCCCCAGGTGGGTCAGAGACCCGGACCCAAGGCGGCACCGGGAGCTGGGACGCTCGGATGCATGAGAGACCGGGCACACGGGCCCCAGCAGGCGGCTCAAGCACGAGCAGGGCCGGCTAGCCGGGTCACCGGGAGGCCGAAGACCCGCGACGCATCCAAGAGACCCAACCTCTCCAGCGACAGGTCGCCAGAGGACAGCGTGTCAGCAATAACCCGGTGGCCCAAAATGCCGGCTCGGAGTGAAACATATACCTCCCCAGGAGACAGGAGGTCGAGTCACCGACCACGCCGCCGGCCCAGGGAACCCGCGACACGGGCATCTGTCCCCAAAATCGCCACCATCGCAGCCAGACACGGAGCACCCAGGGCCCTCTGGTCGACCCCAGGACACACGCCGGAGCAGCGCCGGGCCAGGGACGTCCTCCCGGCCACCCGTGCCACGCAGGGGCCGGCCCGAGTCTCCAGAGCGAGACTCGGAAGCGTTTCCGGCCGTCCCCTCGTACGACCGGGACACACGAGGGACCGAAGGCCGGCCAGGTGTGACCTCTCGGGCCGCACGCGCGCTCAGGGAGCGCTCTCCGACTCCCCACGGGGACTTGCAAACAACAGGTCACGGCAGAGGGACCGCTCCCCGGCACCCGGGGGACGAGGCAGGACGGTCCCCGGCTCCCCACGGGGACTTGCAGAAAAAATTCGGCCGCTGCCTCAGACGGCCAGGATGCGCGCGGGCCCGCGACCGGGCCGGGAAGGGTGTCCCCAGCCTCCCACCCCAAGCCCGGTGGGTCCCCGCGGGTCGCGGGTCAGGCCTCGGGAGCCGCGGCGTGCTGGTCGACCAACCCCGGCAGCCCCACACCCGGCTCTGGCCCGAAAGCGCAGCGACAACCTCTCCCCACATAAGCCTGCACGCCTGAGCTCTGACTCACAAGTGACGCGCCAGAGCTCTGGCGCGACCGGGACAGCCCGGCTGACGACCGCGGTCTTTCCGGAGCTCTGCCTAGCTCACAGCGGGGACGGTCCCCTCCCTCGGCAGCTGCCACCGCAGCTCCGGAAGCCAAGGGAACGATATAAAAGCGGCCGCCAGATGGAGTCCGACAACCGTCGCGAACGTCACCAAGACAGATCCGGATGGCAGGCCGGCCCGCGGACCGCAAAACCGAAACCGTGAGTCGAGAGACGCTATCCCGAGGCCGAAAACGCAGCCCCTGTACCCCAACCCCACAGAAACGGTCCCCAAACCCTGTCTCTGCATGGACCGCGACACAGTCAGAAGACAACCCACGGCGTGTGGATGTTCGGAGAGGCATCTCGGTGGGAGAAACAACAAGCAAGGACTCGGTCGCGGGTCGTTGAGGACACAGGGAGACACAGAATGCGTAGGCTCTTCCTGAATCCAGACAGAGAAGGAGGGAGGGAGGGAGGGAGGGAGGGAGGGAGGGAGGGAGGAAAGGCAGGCAGGCAGGCAGGCAGGCAAACATAAAGAAGGAAACAGAGAAAGAAAGAAAGGAAGGAAAACCTAAAGGAGAGAAAGAAAGAAAAGAGAAGAAAAGAGAAGACAAATATTAATATAAGTATTTCCATTTGTATATAGGTATAACATATAAAACTACATTAAAATAGAAAAAAATTTATATGCATACACATGAATGAACAGATAAAAATGAATAAACAAAAAATAAGATAACATAACATAAGCAAATAGGCCAGGCGCGGTGGCTGACGCCTGTGATCCCAGCACTTTCAGAGGCTGGGGGAGAGAGAGAGAAAAAAAATGAAAGAAAGAAAGAAAGAAAGAAAGAAAGAAAGAAAGAAAGAAAGAAAGAAAGAAAGAAAGAGAGAGAGAGAGAGAGAGAGAGAAAGAAAGAAAGAAAGAAAGAAAGAAAGGAAGAAAGAAAGAAAGAGAGAGAGAAAGAAAGACAGAAAGAAAGAAAGAAGAAAGAGAGAGAGAGAGGGAGAAAGACAGCGAGAAAGAAAGACGAGAGAAGAAAGAAAAAAAAAGAAAGAGGAAAGACAGGAAGAAAGACAAAGCAAGAAAGCAAGAAAACAAGACAGCAAGAAAGCACGACAGAAAGAGAGAAAGAGACAGAAAGAAAAAGCAAGAAAGCAGCAGAGAGAGAGAGAGAGAGAGAGAGAGAGAGAGAGAGAGAGGCGCGAGGCGAGGCGAGGCGAGGCGAGGCGAATCTACCTGCTTTCACTACATGTGGGGAGAATCAGGAAAGCCCCCACTAACAACAAGGCCTGAAGTGGAGCTGCCATCTGTGAAATCCGAGCAGAAGAGTCCACACGGGTTAAAGACACGAAGAAAGACAGGGAAACAACTGCTCAAAGAGAAGAACAATCTGGCCCAGCCAGGGTCTGTCTCCTGAAGTTGTGTGGGCAACGAGGGAGTGGGACGGAGGGAGGGAGTGGGACGGAGGGAGGGAGGGCCTCCGAGGCTCGTGTCAAACAATAAATGATAATAAAATAAAAGGAAGTTAAAAAAAAAAATTGCGCATCATTCGTAGCATCACTGACGCCTCGAAAGGCGAGAGGCATGTGTTTATGTCACTGTGGGACTGTTTTCTTTTTTCTTTTCTCTTTTTCTTCCCTCTCTTCCCGGAAACTCACTTTTTAATTATTTCATTTTCCTTTTCTTTTTTTTTTTTTAATTTTTAATTTTACTTTCATTTTTACTTTTATTTTTAATTGCTTGAGAGGTTGTCTCCCTCTCTCGCCCAGGCTGGTGTACAGTGGCGCGATCTCGGCTCACTGCAACCTCCGCCTCCCAGGTTCAAGTGATTCTCCTGCCTCAGCTCGGCCTCCCGAGTAGCTGAGATTACAGAGGCGCACGACCATGCCCGGCTAATTTTTGGTATTTTGACTAGAGACGGACGGGGTTTCACCATACTGGCCCTGCTCGTCTGACCACCTCGTGATCCAGCGATCCACCACCCTCGGCGTCCCAAAGTGCTGGGATGACAGGCTTGAGCCACCGCGCCGGGCCTAGTTATTCCTTTTATTTTATTTCTAATTTTTAATTGTACGTATGCACGTATGCATGTATGTATGTATGTATGTATGTATGTATGTATGCATGCATGCATGTATCTATCCTTTTCTTTTTTTTTGAGACGGACAGAGAGAGACAGTGAGAAACAGAGAGAGAGAGAGAGAGACAGACAGACAGACAGAGAGAGAGAGAGAGAAACAGACGGGGGGGGAGAGAGAGAGAGAGAGAGAGAGAGAGAGAGAGAGAGACCAACAGACAGAAGGACAGGCAGAGAAAGAGAGTAAGACAGAAGACAGACACAGGGAGAGAGACAAGCGGGGGGGGGGGGAGAGAGAGAGAGAGAGAGAGAGAGAGAGAGAGCTCCCAGACATCACGAAGCCGTTTCAATGACATATTCTCTCTGGTCTTTGTCTGGGGATATTCAGTTTTTCAACGTAGGCCTCAAGGGCTCCCAGATGTCCCTTTCGAATCTCTACAAAGAGAGTGTCTCCAACCTGCCTAATCAAAACAAAGGTGTAACCCTTTAGGATGAGTCCACACATCGCAAAGCAGTTTCTCAAATACATTCTTTCTAATTTTCATCTGGGAATATTAGGTGATTCACCATAGGCCTAAAGGGACTCCCAAAAATCCATTCAGAGAGACTGCCCAAAAAAAGTGTTTCTAACCTGATGAATCCAAAGAATGGTGTATCGCTAAGAGATCAATCTACGCATCACAAATCAATGTGACAGATAGCCTCTCTCTGGTTTTAATCTGTGGATAGTCTGCTTTCCAACGTAGGCCTCAATGGGTTTCCAAATGTCCCCTCACAGATTCTACGGAAAGCGTGTTTCCAACCTCCTGGTTCAAAAGAATTATCCGTTCGAGGTGAATCCACACGTCAAAAAGCAGTTTCACCAGCAGCAGTTTTTCTCCTTTTCCTCTGGGGATGTTCACTTTCACCAGGAGCCACAAAGGGCTCCCAAATGTCCCTTCGAAGATTCTGCAAAGAACTGCTTCCAATCGGCCGCGTGCAGCGGCTCACGCCTGTCATCCCAGCATTTTGGGAGGCAGAGGCGGGTGGATCACCTGAGGTCAGGAGTTCGAGACCAGCCTGGCCAAAACGGTGAAACCCCATCTCTACCAAGAACACAAAAAATTTGCCGGGCTTGGTAGCGGGTGCCTGTGATCCCAACTACTTGGGAGGCTGAGGCAGGAGAATCCCTTCAACTGGAAGGCAGAGGTTGCAGTGAGCCGAGATGGTGTCACTGCACTCCAGCCTGGGGGACAGAGTGAGAGTCTGTCTTAAAAAAAATAAAAACATTAAGAAAAAAATACTACTACTACAACAACAACAACAACAACAACAACAACAACAACAACAACAAAATGCTTCCAATCTGCTGAATCAACAGAAAGGTTTAACTCAGTAAGAGGAATCTACACATCGCTAAAAAGCAGTTTTACAGATAGCTTCTTGTTAGTTTTTATCTACAGTTTCCTGGTTTTCACCCTAGGCCTCGAATAGCTCCCAAATGTCCTTTTGCAGATTCTACAAAAGGGCCGCTTCCAACCTGGTATATCAAAAGAAAGGTTTCACTCTGTGAGATGAATCCACACACGACAAAGCAGTTTCAGAGACAGCTTCTTTCTAGTTTTTATTTGGGGATATTCGGTTTTTCACACTAGGCCTCAGTGGGCTCCCAAAGGTATACTCGCGGATTCTACAGAAAGAGTGCTTCAAACCTCCTCAATCAAAAATTAGTTGTAATTCGGTGCCATGAATCCACACATCACAAAGCGGTATCATAGAGAGCTTCTTTCTATTTCTCTGGTGGGGATACTCGGTTTTTCACAACAGGCCCCAGTGGGCTCCCAAATGTCCATTCTGCTTCCAAACTGCTGAATCCAAAGGCAGTTTTAACTCGGTATGATGAATCCACACGTCACAAAGCTGTTTCATGAAGACCTTCTCTCTCGTTTTTATCTGAAAACATAAGATTTTTTCACCATACGACACAAGGGTCTCCGAAATGTACACAGACAGATTCAACAAAAAAACCCTTCCAACCTGCTGAGTAAAAAGAAAGGTTTAACTCTGCGAGACGAATACACACACGACAAAGCAGCTTCACAGAGAATGGTGTTTTTTGTTTGTTTGTTTGCTTGCTTGCTTGCTTGCTTGCTTGCTTTTTGGTTTGTTTTCTTGGTTTTTTTTTTTTTTTTTTTTTTTTTTTTGGAGACGCACTTTCGCTCTTGTTGCTCAGACTGGAGCGCAATGGCGCCATCTCGCCTCACTGCGACCTCCGCCTCCCAGGTTCAAGCAATTCTCCTGCCTCCGTTTCCCTTCCCGAGTAGCTGGGATTACAGGCATGTGCCACCACGCCCGGCTAATTTTGTATTTTCAGTAGAGACGGGGTTTCTCCATGTGGGTCAGTCTGGTCTCGAACTGCCGACCTCAGGTGATCTGCCAGCCTCGGCCTCCCAAAGTGCTGGGATGACAGGCGTGAGCCACCGCGCCCGTACAATTGTATTGTATCGTATTGTATTGTATTTACATTGATTGATTGATTGATTGATGCTGCCTGATCAAAGGTCACTCAGGCCCAGTCGTCAAAGTGGCGATTTCCTAGGCAACAAGGAAGGGGGGAGCTTGGAGGTGGGGGCGGGGGCGGTGGAGAAGACACAGTTGCCCCAGGCTGTGCGCAGGCGGCCTGAGCTTCCTTCCTCTGTTGAGGCCTCCATTTTCAGAGTAACAGTGGCCGCTAGGTGATGCCCGACGTCTGCCAATGAGACTGTCAGCCCGGAATGAATTGGGATCGCCTGGAGGGGGAGGCGGGAGGGGGAAGGATGGAGGCCCCCACAGCACAGTGGGTCACCGCGCCCTTCCAGGCGATCCCCACAACTAATCGACCAGGGCCCCTGGGGGCACACAGCCTAAGACCCCAGCCATCGGATCATCTGGAACTTCTGTCCGAAGACGAGAGACGAGAGACCGACTGGAAATTCTCTCGGTCAAGGTCCAAACGTAAAAGAATCACTGACACAGACACCAGGACTAACTAAGACAATTTGTAAAAGTTTCCGTGTTTTGGGTGAATCCGCGTATTTCTGGATCACAAAATTACTGATTTTGAACATTGCGGTTTTTCCACTCCTTACGTGTACGGTCCTGTGATAGACAGACCAGGGGACTCCTCAGCTCAGAGTCCATGAGGCCAGAAGCTGACATCCTAAATTTCTATGTAGAATGAATTTCAGCAAGCCAGCCAAACACTCTGCCGTAAAACTGTCCGGAAGACAAGCGGTGGTGTTTCGGGGGCGGATTTGGGGGGGGGGGGGGAGCCGGGTGCGGTACGCTCACGCCTGTCATCCCCGCACTTTGGGAGGCCGAGGGCAGGCGGATCCCTCGAGATGGTGGCCATTGCACTCCAGCGTGGGCAACAAGAGCGAAAACTCCGTCCAAAACAAGAACAACAACAGAAACGTGAAGTGCCGTCTGCTGTTCTTTTTGCTTCCCACCCCGAGAAGAACAGAATACAGCTGTTGTCTCCCTGCCCGCCTGCCTGCCTGCCTGCCTGCCTGCCTGCCTGTCTGCGTGCCTGTCTGTCTGTCTGTCTGTCTGTCTGTCTGTCTGTGACAGGGTCTCGCTCTGTCTTTCGCCCAGACTGGAGTGCAGTGACACCATTGTGGCTCACTGCAGCCTCAACTTCCCCGGGGTTAGGGGATTCTTCTAAGGGATCCTACGGCCTCGGCCTCCCAAAGTGTTGGGGTTACAGGCGTGAGCCATCAGCACCCGGCCTGAGTTCATACATCTGGTCTCACTACGCCTTAACCACACGCCCGTGAAGCACTCAAGTCAAGAGAGAGTCGGCAAGAGACTTTCAGCATTCTCTCCCAAAACCAGTGAGGTGGATGGCGGCCCTGTGTTTCCCAAGCTCCTGTGGTTTTAAGTGGCCACGCGTAGAGGATAGATAGATTTAAAATGTTTCCAGAGAGGCGCAAGCCACAGTCATTCAGGACATCCGAGCGCGAGATGGGGTTTCTGACAGCGACTTAAGGGCCAGGGAGGGCCAGAGTCTGCCGAGGCCCTCGTTCCAGTGGTGGGGCCGATGGAACCCAAGGCTGAGGGAGCCAGCAGTCCGCACAGAGAGAGCTCCAGCCCTAGGCCCCACCGTGCAGACCGACTCAGAAGGAAGAGAGTCCCTCATCCTACATACGTCACATCCCTCCACTGAACTTGGGAGCGGATCCGTTTTCCAAACATGAGGTGACTCTCGGTTCGAAATGGATCACAAGGGGCCGGGCTTTCCAGAGTCGGCATGATAAAGCAGTCATTCTGTGGCACAGAACGAGGTGTGGCTCTTATCTAGACTCCGCAGTGAAAGCCAGTGAAACAGGGCGAAACCCCGTGTCTACTAAAAATTAAAAGAGGAGCCGGGCATGGTGCCGCTTGAAGGCAGGAGAATCGCTGGAACCCGGGAGGCAGAGGTTGCAGTGAGCTGAGATCACACCACTGCACTCCAGCCTGGGGGACAGAGCGAGACCGCATCTCAGAAACAGACAAACACACAAAGCCAATCAAGGTGTTTAACTCAACGTGTCACCCACGGGTCTCTCGACAGGATACATCCAGCACCCGGGGAAACAGGGAAACGTCGAGGGGTGGGGTGGAATCTATTTTGTGGCCCCAAGGGAGGGTTTGAGAGATACTCCCGCAAAGGTGACTGCCTAAGGAAGCCCCTCCGTCCAAGAAGCGATAGTCATTTCTAGCCTGTAGCCACCCACGAGGGAGAATCGGGCTCTCTGCAGAACCCCCCACCCCCCGACTCGTGAAATGGTCTCTCTCACTCTGTCAGGCTCTATTCACGCCGTGTGGTTTTGTAACCTCCAGCGTGTGTGCGTGGGGTGGGGGATGGGGTGGGGTGGGGTGGGGGCGGCTGTGGACAGAGGAGGGGAAAAAGCGATGGTGTCCCACGGGTGCCCGGGACGTGGGTCGTGGTTGGGGTGGCCAGAGCCTAGGGAACTCATCGCCTGTCAGGACGTCTCCCCCTCCAGGTCCCCTCTCTGCCCTACGCTCCACAT
>NC_133415.1:40552500-40562500 GCF_049350105.2 Macaca mulatta | reverse complement strand
TATTTTAAAGTCGAGGAGCTTATCAGGGAAATACGAGAAGTTTGGACATCACAGGTGACAGAGAGAAAGGTCTGCAAATGGCCCTTCCATCCAAGTGGGGACCCGGCCTCGATCTCCCGAAATCATGCACCCAGTGGGGAAGCCCGGCAAGGCCCGTCTGTGTAGATTCCTCTCGGCCTCTCTAAGCACGCACTTCTCACTTTGGTGGAAGGGGCAGGGCCCTCTCTGGGACGGGGGAATCTGACAGACAAAGAGACAGACGTAGAAAAAGAGAGATCGACAGACAGAGACAGAGAGAAACGGACAGAAAGAGCGAGAGAGCGAGAGAGCGAGAGCGAGAGCGAGAGAGAGAGAGAAACAGACTAGACAGGGAGGGGGAGAGAGGGAGAGAGACAGACAGAGACAGACAGACAGGCAAAAAAGAGAGTAAGACAGAAGACAGACACAGTGAGTGAGAGACACAGGTAGAGAGAGAGAGAGAGAGAGAGAGAGAGAGAGAGAGACAGAGAGACAGAGAGAAAGAGAGGGACAGGCAGACAGATAAAGAGAGTGACAGAGAAAGACATAGACGGACAGTGAGAGACAGAGAGAAAGAGACAGAGAGAGAGAGAGAGAGAGAGAGAGAGAGAGAGAGAGAGAGGCAGACAGACAGACAGGCAAAGAAAGAGAGTAAGACAGAAGACAGACACAGTGAGAGAGACAGGAAAGACAGAAACGGACAGAGAGAGACAGAGAGGAACAGACAGAAAGAGAGAGGGTCCTAGCCCAATAGCGATACAGTGCCATTTCTTTCATTTCCTCTTTCTTTCCTTCTTTCTTTCTTTCTTTCTTTCTTTCTTTCTTTCTTTCTTTCTTCTTTTTTTATTTTTTTATTTTTTTGAGACGGAGTCTTGCTCTGTCACCCAGGCTGGAGTGCAGTGGCGCGATCGCAGCTCCCTGCAACCTCCGCCTCCCGGGTTCACACCATTCTCCGGCCTCAACCTCCCGAGTAGCTGGGACTACAGGCGCCGGCCACTACACCCAGATAATTCGTTTGTTTTTTTTGGAGAGACGGGGTTTCACCATGTTAGCCAGGATGGTCTCGATCTCCTGACCTGGCGATCCGCCCGCCTCAGCCTCCCAAAGTACTAGGATGACAGACGTGAGCCACTGCGTTCAGTCTACAGTGCCGTATCTCAGAAATCACTCACAGGAACAGACACTTACAGGTCATGTGTAGAGTTTCTTTTTTTGTTTTGTTTTGTTTTGTTTTGTTTTGTTCCGTTTTGTTTTGTTTTGCACGAGGAGGTGGCGGGATGGAGTTTCGCTCTTGCGTCCCAGGATGGAGTGAAATGGCAGAGGGGACTCAGGGAGTCAACCTATGGCAGAGATGGCACGTCATTCAGAGCGTAACGTCCACAGCGAAAGGTGGTAGGGCCGGCACTTTTAAAGGCTGAAATCCCGGCGGCTCAGGCCTGTCGTCCTCGCACTTTGGGAGGCCCAGGAGAACGGATCACTTGAGGTCAGGAGTTCGAGACCAGTGCGGCCAACATGGAGAAACCCCGTCTCTACTCAAAATACAAAAATTAGCCGGATGTGGTGGTGTGCGCCTGTAATCCCAGCCACTGAAGAAGAATCACTGGAATCCGGGAGGCAGAGGTTGCAGTGAGCCGAGGGAGTGCCACTGCACCCCCGCCTGGGTGACAGACTGAGAGAGACTCAGTCCCTCCCTACCAAAAAAGAAAGAAAGAAAGAAAGAAAGAAAGAAAGAAAGAAAGAAAGAAAGAAAGAAAAAAAAAAAAAAAAAAGAAAAAAGAAAAAAAAAACACAGGGACCGCCACCGGGCGCAGTGGCTCACACATGTAATCCCAGCACTTTGGGAGGCCGAGGTGGGCGGATCACCTGAGGTCAGGAGTTCAAGAGCAGCCTGGCCCACATGGTGAAACTCCGTCTCTACTAACATAGAAACATCTTCGGAGCATGATGGTGGGTGCCTGTAATCCCAGCTGCTCAGGAGGCTGAGACGGGAGAATCGCTTGAACCTGGGAGACGGTGGTTGCAGTGAGCCGAATCGCACCACCGCACTCCAGGCTGGGTGGCTGAGTGAGACTCTGTCTTAAAACAACAACAACAACAGCAGCAAAAAAAAAATAGCAAACGCACAAAAAAAGAACAGGCCAAAATACTCCATTGTCACTGAACGTTCCGCCACCAGACCGGAAACCCCCTGACTCAGGTCAAGGAGGTGGTGTTTCCTTCTCTCTGTCTCTGTCTCTGTCTCTCTCTCTCTCTCTCTCTCTCTCTCTCTCTCTCTCTCTCTCCCTCCCCCCCCCCAACTTTTATGTCTTGTTCAAGCAGACATGTGCAAGATTGTTACACAAGTAAACTTCTGACTGGGGGGTTCAGTGTGCAGATGATTTCATCACCCGGATAACTCAGCGCAGTACCCGACAGTTTTCGTGGTTTGGTTTTTTGTTTTGTTTTGTTTTGTTTTGTTTTTCCCTGAAGATGTCTCTCCTTCCACACCTCCTCCCTCAAGTAGGCTCCCGCCTCCCTGGTCCCCCTCGTTCTGCCCACGAGTTCTCATTATTTAGTTCCCAGTTATAGATGAGAACACGCGGTCTTTAGCTGATCGTTGCTTTCATCTTCGGCGGTGGCGGTGAAAGAGGCATGACACGAAATCGACCCTTAGGACGCTCCCCTCCGTCCACACCCCACACCCCCTCCCCACACACACCCTCATTCCTGCCCCCCCTCCTCAAACCCAAGACAGGAAGAAAGGCAGATATTAAAGTCAGAGGTCAGCCTCCAAGACGGTGGAGGCAAGGGATCTGAAAGGGTGAGCAAGCGATAGGGGTCGGGGGATGTCGTGGCCGAGCTAGCAAAAATAGGGGACCGACTTTCCAGCCCCAGCACACCCCCAATCCTCAACCGCAGCTAGCCTCTGGGTGGGGTTGCGCCTGTAAAAGCTTCTGAATGGAGAGAAGCCCAAGGCTATGGAAGGCATCAGCTCCAAGTCCGGGAAGGGAACAGGGCTTTGTGCATTGGAATGGGGCTTTAGAAGGCGGTGCTGCGGTTTCCAAAGCGACACGCCTCGCCTCGCCTCGCCTCGCCTCGCCCCGCCCCGCCTCGCCCAGAGCGAAACTCCGTCTCAAAAAAATAATAATAATTTTAAGATAATAATAATACTAAAAAATAAATAAATAAATAAATAAATAAATAAGAAATAAATAGTTAGTACAGCGGTCGTGGTCGTGAATCATTCCCCGGAGTCCAGGCGCAGTGGCTCACGCCCGTCACGCGAGCACTTTGGGACGCCGGGGCAGAAGGGTTGCAACAACATGATGAGACCCTGTCTGTGCAAAAACAGTTGAAAAGGAAGGCCGGGCGCGGCGGCTGACGCCTGCCGTCCCAGCACTTTGGGAGGCCGGGGAGGGAGAATCACCTGAGGTCGGGAGTTGGAGACCAGCCTGACCAACATGGAGAAGCCCCGTCTCTAGTAAAAATACAAAATCAACCAGACGTGGTGGTGCATACCTGCAACCCGAGCTACTACTCGGGAGGCAGACTCAGGAGAATCTCTTGAACCCGGGAGGCAGAAGTTGCGGTGAGCCGAGATCCGCGCCATTGCACTCCAGTCTGGGCAACAAGAGCGAAACTCTGTCTCGGGAAAAAGAAAAATAAAACAATAAAAATTGAAAATCATCTGGGCACAGTGGCGCATGCCCCGTGGTCCCAGGCACTACACTCTGGAGGCTGAGGTGGAAGGATCGCTTGAGTCCAGGAGCGTCCACACTGCAGTGAGTTTGGTTTTGATGGCACCACTGCCAGGGTGACAGAGTGAGACGCCGTCTGTAAATCAGTCAAGCAATCAATCAGATCACTGCAAGGAGCTCTCTATGTCTTACTTTCAATAGGTGTCTCTTCAGGCCAAGCAGGCATGGTGCCTCACGCCAGTAATCCCAGCACTTTGGGAGGCCGAGGTGGGATGAAAGAAGGAAGGAAGGAAGGAAGGAAGGAAGGAAGGAAGGAAGGAAGGAAGGAAGGAAGGACAGACAGAACAAAAAGTTTTACAACCCTTTTTTTCATAGTGTCAGGAATTTACAGATAATACAAGTAGTTTAGGTCAGGGGCCGATGTTATTAGTATTACTTTTTTTTTTTTTTTTTTAACTCCTACGGCCTGGTGGTGGTGCCAAGGTTGTCTGGCTATTTATCTGACTTTTGTTTGTTTCTAACGTTTTGCTTTCTCTCTTTCCTCCTGTCTTGTGAACTAGGCAAGGTGGGGGGAGGAGGGCAGCAGGAGCAGTAGAGGTCTCCTTCCTCATCCCCCACTTTGAGAATTTTCACTAATTAGTGGGCGGGTTCCCTTTCATTTTTACTTTTTGGGTCTTTTAGCGAGACAGAGTGATAGCGTTTTATGTAATACACTTGTGTGGAAGTTTTCTGACGAGCCATGGTAGCTACAAAACCTTTTATCATTGGAAGGAGCAAGTGTAATACACAGGGGCGCAGCAAGCAAGTAAGTTTCTTTTTTTTTTTTTTTTTTGAGACCGAGTCTCGCTCTGTCACCCAGGCTGGAGTGCTGTGGCCGGATCTCAGCTCACTGCAAGCTCCGCCTCCCGGGTTCACGCCATTCTCCTGCCTCAGCCTCCTGAGTAGCTGGGACTACAGGCGCCCGCCACCTCACCCGGCTAGTTTTTTTGTATTTTTTAGTAGAGACAGGGTTTCACCGTGTTAGCCAGGATGGTCTCGATCTCCTGACCTCGTGATCCGCCCGTCTCGGCCTCCCAAAGTGCTGGGATGACAGGCTTGAGCCACCGCGCCCGGCCAGCAAGTTTCTATTACAAGTAATACACTTACAGTGAGGGTTTTACATTTTCTACAGCTGGAAACTCTTTTCTAAATGAAGACCTAGGATCAAACCTGTGTTAAACCTGAACAGGCACATGTACTAACTTTGTCATGTCTTAAGCAGGTTAGTTTTTAACTGGGCCTTAAAACCTTTTTTTAGCAAGTAAAACAGTATTTTTTAATCAGAGAAGTTTTTACGAGCCCGACGCTTGAACTTGCGGCGTCTGTTTGGGGAAAGAGTTGGTTAAAGTCATGTTATCTTGAGGCATTAACCCTTCTGCTTCTCCAGGCCATTGGTCTCTTACGTTAGCCCTTCTATCAACATAACATGAAGAAACATCTAGGCTGCCAGCAATGTTTTCAGCCTACTGAGGAAATAGGTTTTTTTCTGTTTTTTTATTTTTATTTTTTAAATTTTTGGCTAAAGGAGGAGGTTCTGGTAACTTCTGGTTTATATGTTTAAAGAATGACTGAAAGACCTTGCGATCGTTGCTGGGCTGGACGGGTCTGGGTTTCCTAAGCAGTACGTGTACAGTGGGGACACCTTACATAGGTGTTTCTTCTAGCATGGTTATGGGTGGGGGGTGGGGTGGGGTGGTAACAACAACAAAGCAATGTATAGCATATTCATATCCAGCAAGGACGAAAGAGGTCCTCACCTGGGAAAAAGGTTGAATACAGCGACAGAACAATAGGAAAACAGTTAGTATTCTAGGAAAACTATCTGTCTTAAGATTTTTAACTACATTGACTTGCTTGATGAGTCCTCAAGCTTCGGCCGTGCATAGACTAGTCAGCTGCCGGTGTGTGACTAGAGCAGGGCTTGTGGTCCTCAGCAGCAGCTTGGAGCTTGGTCTCGTCTCAGGATCAGCCGGGCTGGATGATCTGCGCCCTGTTAGCCGGTCCACTTGTCCTGAGCTGTCGGTGTTAGCTGACTGTGGTGGATCCAAGACGCAACACCTGCAACTTTAACAGCAGTGGGAGTGGACAAGGTTACAGTATAGGGCTCATCCTATATGGGTTGTAGAAAAATTAGGTTTTACTTTAAACAGAGTCCCTAGATTTAAATGGGTGTCAGGCTTATAGGCATTATTTTTCTTTATTTAATTATGAACACTTCGTATGGCTATTTTGAAAGGCTGCATTTGCCTTTTAAAGGTTAATTTCTTTAGTTTCCGGAGGTCACCTTTTATTTGACCTACGATTTGCGGGTGGCCAACTGAACACAATCTTACAGGGCAGATACCTAGTTTGTTTGGTAGGGGTGCACCTGACTCGGAGGAGGACCGTAGGCAAAAACCTGATTTTATCTTAAGTGAATTTCCTGGCATATATCTATATATCTATCTATATCTATATCTATATCTGTATCTGTGTGTGTGTGTGTGTGTGTGTGTGTGTGTGTGTGTGTGTGTGTGTATATATATACATCTATCTATCTATCTATCTATCTATCTATCTATCTATATCTATATGGCAACCCTTTTTTTTTCGTTTTGTTTTTTGGTCGCCAGTAGCTGCTCGCTCGAGTGTCCAGTTCATGCGTTCCACCTTTTGTTGAACTTTGTGGCCGATAGGCTGCGTGTAACCTCTGTTGTATTGTTAACAGTCTTGTTAAATCTTGCACTATTCCAGCTACAGCTACAAATGCTGGCCTATTGTCTGACTTTAAAATCAGAGGTAGTCTTAAACCTGGGGATAATGTCTTTTAACAGTACTTTAGTCACTTCTTGTACTTTTTCTGTCCTGGTGGGGAAAACTGTAACTTACCCTGAAAAGGTGCAAACAAGCACTAGCCTCCAGCAGGGGGCAGTCCTGTAAAGTCTATAAGCAAGTTTTCACAAGGTATGGCTCTTTTTCCTGTTTCAGTTTCTTAGAGGAGGAGTTCCCCCCTCCCCCCATCCCCACCCCCACTCCGCCCCTTTGTCACTGTATCTAGTGGCTGAGCCTTCAGTGAGAAATTGGAATCCAGATACGGCAGAGTCTTGCTGTTTGTAACTTCTAATGTGACCATGGGCTCCTGGGAGCCTAATGAGAAGGTGCCTAGTCTGCCCTAGTCTTTACATTCTTCAGCTCCCGTCAGCCTGATCAGATGAGTGTCTGGTTCCTCCAAGGTGCAGCAGCCCTTGGCCGATGGCCTCTTTGTCTTGCGGCCTTGGCCATTTCCTGTATTGCCTTCTGAACATTTACCCTTCTAGAGTCTTTTTTTTTTTTTTCCATCTCGCACATTAATCTCTCTCTAGCCTTGTCCGGCTCTGGAATCCTTGCCTAACTTGACTTCGGTCATGTCTACATCCACGTCCGCGGCCTCTCACAATGCTGCTTCCCCCCCCCGCGTTCTCACGCTCCTACGGCCAGCTGGTGGGGCCCGAGAAACGGCACGGGCCCTGCCCCCGCCCACGCACTGCTGTCTGTCTCTCCTGTTTTCTTTTGATTCTCTATCTTTACACTTGCTTTTAGTCTTTCTTTTTCTTTTGCTCTTTTCCCTCTTTTCTAGAGTTTAACAGGCTCTTTTCTTTATACACTTGGAGGGTGAAACAGGCATACCGAGAGTCAGCGTAAATGTTTACAGTCTTACCCTCACCGAGTTCTAAGGCCCGGATTAAAGCAATGAGCCCAGCTTAACGACAGCGTCCAGGGTTACCACCGCATATTCTGCACATCTCTCCCCTCGTGGGTTGGTGAAGCTGTTCCCGTCCACGCATAGCTCCTAGTGTACTGATGCCCAAGGCTGGTCCCGGAGGTCAGATCTGCTAGAGTACACTGGAGTCCAACACCTCTACACAGTCATGCTCGACAGGGCTCTAGCTGTCGGGAGCAAGGCGGTGGGTTCAGGGTGTTCCCAGTTTAGTAGCTCAATGGTTGAAAAGGGCTGATAGATGAAAGTCTGTTGCCCACCCCCCTCCCCCCGGGATGTGGGCCTGGTCATTATAATAGACAGGTCCTCGTATCTCCCTGAGAGGCATTTACAGAGCTCGAGTAAGACCAGATCTGAGATGGCCCACTTGACTATCTCGACTTCTTTCCTTGGCCTCTGGAGGCTCCGATCCTTCCCTTCGAGGTGAGACCTGGGGCGTGTCAGCTCCTGAATCTCATTTCTGAGGGGGTTGTTGGCCTCGGTGAAGCGGGGTAGGCTGGGAAACATGGAGAAAGAATCTGTGTTATCTCTCGTGGCTCCCGTAAAAACTGGCTTCTCTTGCCGTTTCCTGGGACTCCCTTTTTAAAAAAACTCTGTGTCTGCCGGCGAAGCCGCTCTTACTTTTACTTTTGGCTATTTTGCACAAAGTTGTTAAACAGGGCTAAATTAACGCTGGCTTTGTCTATAATCTATTTCGCCGTGAGTCCATATAAAGGAATTTGATCTAGGTACACAGGCTGTCCTCCGACCCCGTCACCACCTGAACTACACGGCCAATTGTTCTCTGCCTGTAGTTCCTTCCGTGGGCCATCCAACAGCAGAAGAGGGCAATTCTAATTCACCCAGAGTTCGTGACCTCTAGGGGGTTAACTGAACTCTATAATCTCCTGCAAAACCTTTTGTAAGGTTCTGTAACATGCATTTTAGTAGGGTAAGTTGTGACGACTTGATGACTTTCCTTTTATTTTTCTTTTTGAAACGTTTTTAAGAGGGCTCCTAGCAGAGTGGGCTTACTTTGTGTCTGACCTATGTTTCTCTCGAGACGAAACAACATTCACCCTACGAGAAGGAAAGGGTAAAAGGTCACTCAGTCACGTAATTCACACTAAATCAAAATGAAAGCTAAAACCAAAGTGTCGTTAAGGGCACACCTGTTCGTCAAGCAATTTAAGCCAAACCAAAATCAGGAGCAAGACCAAAGTGGCAATCAAGGCAGGCCTGTTTATCAAGCAATTCAAGTCAAGTCAAAATCGAAACCGAAACCAAAGTATCAACCAATGAATTCAAGTCAAGTCAGAAACCAAAACCAAAGTGCCGGTAGAGGCACGCCGTGGGTGATCAGGCCACGCTTCCACTCAAACGGAGTGGGGGAAGTTCCAAAGAGCAGTCTCAGCAAGTTTCAGATGTCCGGACTGAAAGTGCCAGTTCCTTCCCAGTGTCCAGCCACTGTGCGGATCCTCCACGGGGGCGTGCTGTGCACTGCTCTTTGGAGGCGAGGCATCGCACCGGGGCAGATGCCTACCCGGCAGCACTCTGAGGATCCGCATCGCTCAAGCTGGCCAGAGTCCCCCGCAGGGATGCTCTACAGGGCAGGCATAAGCCGCCTAAGGGGCTGCCTCGACCCTCCGTGCATCACCAGCTCGCTTCCCGGTGAGGGAACCCAGAAATGTAGCAGGACAAGCCGCAGACAAAACTCCTGAGACACCGGATTAAAGAAGGAAGAGGTTTTTCATTCGGCCGGGAGCGTCGGCAGACTCGCATCTTAGGAGCCGAGCTCCCCGAAAAAGACTTTTTTAAAGGCTTACAACCTCAAGGGTTGCACGTGAAAGGGTCGTGACAAATCGAGCAAGCGTGGGAAACGTGACTGGGGGCTACCTGCATCAGCTAACAGAACAAAAAGTTTTACAAGGAATTCACAGATAACAGAAGTAGTTCAGGTCGGGGGTCGATGTTATTATTATTACTTCCTCTTTTTCTTTTTTTTTTCCTTTTTTTTTTCTTTCTTTCTTTCTTTCTTTCTTTCTTTCTTTCTTTCTTTCTTTCTTTCTTTCTTTCTTTCTTTGTTTTTTTAAATCTCCTAGGGCCGTGTGGTGGCACCAAGGGTGTCTGGCCATTTATCTTGCTTTCGTTCCTTTCTAACTTTCTGCTTTCTGTCTTTCCTCTTGTCTTGTGAACTAGGCGAGGTGCGGGGAGGAGGGCAGCAGGAGTAGTAGTGGTCTCCTTCCTTATTATTATTATTTTGAGACAGAGTCTCGCTCTGTCACCCAGGCTGGATCGCCACGGCACGATCTCGGCTCACTGCAACCTCGGCCTCCCCAGTTCAGGCAAGTCGCCTCCTTCGGTGTCCCGAGTAGTCGGGATTCCAAGCCCGTGCCATCAGGAGGCCTGGCTAATTGTTACACTTTTCATAGAGACCGGGTTTCACCATGTTGGCCAGCCTGGTCTCCAACTCCTGGCCTCAAGTGATCCGCCCGCTGCGGCCTCCCGATGTGCTTGAATTACAGGCATGAGCCACCGTGCCCGGCCCACC
>NC_133415.1:40527500-40535000 GCF_049350105.2 Macaca mulatta | reverse complement strand
TTCCCCGCGTGGGAGGGGCGCGTCTCACTCAACCGCCTCGACCCGCACAGCCAACGAGCTCCCTCAGGACCCACGCGCGGACACCATGGCGGCGACCGGAGGAGGGGGCGCTGGGGGCGGGAGCGACACACCACCGCTCGGCCTCGGGCACCTGAGAGACAGCCCGGGGCGCTCCAGGAGCACCGCAAAGGCCCAGGCGGAGCCAGCGCTCGTGCAATACCCGAGAGGGCAGCACGGCGGGCCAGCGGGACAGCACCCCCACCGCCGCGGAGGGGGGCGGCCCACGAGGCGACGACCACAAGAGGCGAAAGCGAGGAGTGCCTGCTGCGTCAGAGGACCCCCGCTGACCCACGCCGGACGCCACGAGGCAGACGGCGGGGTCGGGACAGCGAGGTCGGGCCGGGTTCCGCACCCCAGTGCCTCCCAACGCACCGCCCGCAGGCGGGGATGGGAGACGGGGGAAACCCCGCGGGCGGGACGAGAAGAACGGGTCTCATTCACCACGAATGCCCGCCCCTCGCCCGTCGCGGCTCGGTCCCGGCCCGGGAGAGCGTGACATCACCACATCGATCAGGGAAAGCATCCCCGGAGCAGGGTCGGCCAGCCAGCCACAGCCTCCCCAGAGGCCAGCGAGCAGATCAGCCTGGCCATCCCCAGCTCCAGGACAGGGGCGGCAGACAACCCGGCAGAGACGAGGAATGCCTGACACGCACGGCACGGAGCCAGCGGGAGTGGGGTTGTCTCGGCCGCCCCAGGTGCCCGCAGCGGGGAGCGCACGGTGGCAGGGTAAGCCCGCGCCACCTTCCCCGCCGCCCCCAGGTGGGTCAGAGACCCGGACCCAAGGCGGCACCGGGAGCTGGGACGCTCGGATGCATGAGAGACCGGGCACACGGGCCCCAGCAGGCGGCTCAAGCACGAGCAGGGCCGGCTAGCCGGGTCACCGGGAGGCCGAAGACCCGCGACGCATCCAAGAGACCCAACCTCTCCAGCGACAGGTCGCCAGAGGACAGCGTGTCAGCAATAACCCGGTGGCCCAAAATGCCGGCTCGGAGTGAAACATATACCTCCCCAGGAGACAGGAGGTCGAGTCACCGACCACGCCGCCGGCCCAGGGAACCCGCGACACGGGCATCTGTCCCCAAAATCGCCACCATCGCAGCCAGACACGGAGCACCCAGGGCCCTCTGGTCGACCCCAGGACACACGCCGGAGCAGCGCCGGGCCAGGGACGTCCTCCCGGCCACCCGTGCCACGCAGGGGCCGGCCCGAGTCTCCAGAGCGAGACTCGGAAGCGTTTCCGGCCGTCCCCTCGTACGACCGGGACACACGAGGGACCGAAGGCCGGCCAGGTGTGACCTCTCGGGCCGCACGCGCGCTCAGGGAGCGCTCTCCGACTCCCCACGGGGACTTGCAAACAACAGGTCACGGCAGAGGGACCGCTCCCCGGCACCCGGGGGACGAGGCAGGACGGTCCCCGGCTCCCCACGGGGACTTGCAGAAAAAATTCGGCCGCTGCCTCAGACGGCCAGGATGCGCGCGGGCCCGCGACCGGGCCGGGAAGGGTGTCCCCAGCCTCCCACCCCAAGCCCGGTGGGTCCCCGCGGGTCGCGGGTCAGGCCTCGGGAGCCGCGGCGTGCTGGTCGACCAACCCCGGCAGCCCCACACCCGGCTCTGGCCCGAAAGCGCAGCGACAACCTCTCCCCACATAAGCCTGCACGCCTGAGCTCTGACTCACAAGTGACGCGCCAGAGCTCTGGCGCGACCGGGACAGCCCGGCTGACGACCGCGGTCTTTCCGGAGCTCTGCCTAGCTCACAGCGGGGACGGTCCCCTCCCTCGGCAGCTGCCACCGCAGCTCCGGAAGCCAAGGGAACGATATAAAAGCGGCCGCCAGATGGAGTCCGACAACCGTCGCGAACGTCACCAAGACAGATCCGGATGGCAGGCCGGCCCGCGGACCGCAAAACCGAAACCGTGAGTCGAGAGACGCTATCCCGAGGCCGAAAACGCAGCCCCTGTACCCCAACCCCACAGAAACGGTCCCCAAACCCTGTCTCTGCATGGACCGCGACACAGTCAGAAGACAACCCACGGCGTGTGGATGTTCGGAGAGGCATCTCGGTGGGAGAAACAACAAGCAAGGACTCGGTCGCGGGTCGTTGAGGACACAGGGAGACACAGAATGCGTAGGCTCTTCCTGAATCCAGACAGAGAAGGAGGGAGGGAGGGAGGGAGGGAGGGAGGGAGGGAGGGAGGAAAGGCAGGCAGGCAGGCAGGCAGGCAAACATAAAGAAGGAAACAGAGAAAGAAAGAAAGGAAGGAAAACCTAAAGGAGAGAAAGAAAGAAAAGAGAAGAAAAGAGAAGACAAATATTAATATAAGTATTTCCATTTGTATATAGGTATAACATATAAAACTACATTAAAATAGAAAAAAATTTATATGCATACACATGAATGAACAGATAAAAATGAATAAACAAAAAATAAGATAACATAACATAAGCAAATAGGCCAGGCGCGGTGGCTGACGCCTGTGATCCCAGCACTTTCAGAGGCTGGGGGAGAGAGAGAGAAAAAAAATGAAAGAAAGAAAGAAAGAAAGAAAGAAAGAAAGAAAGAAAGAAAGAAAGAAAGAAAGAAAGAGAGAGAGAGAGAGAGAGAGAGAAAGAAAGAAAGAAAGAAAGAAAGAAAGGAAGAAAGAAAGAAAGAGAGAGAGAAAGAAAGACAGAAAGAAAGAAAGAAGAAAGAGAGAGAGAGAGGGAGAAAGACAGCGAGAAAGAAAGACGAGAGAAGAAAGAAAAAAAAAGAAAGAGGAAAGACAGGAAGAAAGACAAAGCAAGAAAGCAAGAAAACAAGACAGCAAGAAAGCACGACAGAAAGAGAGAAAGAGACAGAAAGAAAAAGCAAGAAAGCAGCAGAGAGAGAGAGAGAGAGAGAGAGAGAGAGAGAGAGAGAGGCGCGAGGCGAGGCGAGGCGAGGCGAGGCGAATCTACCTGCTTTCACTACATGTGGGGAGAATCAGGAAAGCCCCCACTAACAACAAGGCCTGAAGTGGAGCTGCCATCTGTGAAATCCGAGCAGAAGAGTCCACACGGGTTAAAGACACGAAGAAAGACAGGGAAACAACTGCTCAAAGAGAAGAACAATCTGGCCCAGCCAGGGTCTGTCTCCTGAAGTTGTGTGGGCAACGAGGGAGTGGGACGGAGGGAGGGAGTGGGACGGAGGGAGGGAGGGCCTCCGAGGCTCGTGTCAAACAATAAATGATAATAAAATAAAAGGAAGTTAAAAAAAAAAATTGCGCATCATTCGTAGCATCACTGACGCCTCGAAAGGCGAGAGGCATGTGTTTATGTCACTGTGGGACTGTTTTCTTTTTTCTTTTCTCTTTTTCTTCCCTCTCTTCCCGGAAACTCACTTTTTAATTATTTCATTTTCCTTTTCTTTTTTTTTTTTTAATTTTTAATTTTACTTTCATTTTTACTTTTATTTTTAATTGCTTGAGAGGTTGTCTCCCTCTCTCGCCCAGGCTGGTGTACAGTGGCGCGATCTCGGCTCACTGCAACCTCCGCCTCCCAGGTTCAAGTGATTCTCCTGCCTCAGCTCGGCCTCCCGAGTAGCTGAGATTACAGAGGCGCACGACCATGCCCGGCTAATTTTTGGTATTTTGACTAGAGACGGACGGGGTTTCACCATACTGGCCCTGCTCGTCTGACCACCTCGTGATCCAGCGATCCACCACCCTCGGCGTCCCAAAGTGCTGGGATGACAGGCTTGAGCCACCGCGCCGGGCCTAGTTATTCCTTTTATTTTATTTCTAATTTTTAATTGTACGTATGCACGTATGCATGTATGTATGTATGTATGTATGTATGTATGTATGCATGCATGCATGTATCTATCCTTTTCTTTTTTTTTGAGACGGACAGAGAGAGACAGTGAGAAACAGAGAGAGAGAGAGAGAGACAGACAGACAGACAGAGAGAGAGAGAGAGAAACAGACGGGGGGGGAGAGAGAGAGAGAGAGAGAGAGAGAGAGAGAGAGAGACCAACAGACAGAAGGACAGGCAGAGAAAGAGAGTAAGACAGAAGACAGACACAGGGAGAGAGACAAGCGGGGGGGGGGGGAGAGAGAGAGAGAGAGAGAGAGAGAGAGAGAGCTCCCAGACATCACGAAGCCGTTTCAATGACATATTCTCTCTGGTCTTTGTCTGGGGATATTCAGTTTTTCAACGTAGGCCTCAAGGGCTCCCAGATGTCCCTTTCGAATCTCTACAAAGAGAGTGTCTCCAACCTGCCTAATCAAAACAAAGGTGTAACCCTTTAGGATGAGTCCACACATCGCAAAGCAGTTTCTCAAATACATTCTTTCTAATTTTCATCTGGGAATATTAGGTGATTCACCATAGGCCTAAAGGGACTCCCAAAAATCCATTCAGAGAGACTGCCCAAAAAAAGTGTTTCTAACCTGATGAATCCAAAGAATGGTGTATCGCTAAGAGATCAATCTACGCATCACAAATCAATGTGACAGATAGCCTCTCTCTGGTTTTAATCTGTGGATAGTCTGCTTTCCAACGTAGGCCTCAATGGGTTTCCAAATGTCCCCTCACAGATTCTACGGAAAGCGTGTTTCCAACCTCCTGGTTCAAAAGAATTATCCGTTCGAGGTGAATCCACACGTCAAAAAGCAGTTTCACCAGCAGCAGTTTTTCTCCTTTTCCTCTGGGGATGTTCACTTTCACCAGGAGCCACAAAGGGCTCCCAAATGTCCCTTCGAAGATTCTGCAAAGAACTGCTTCCAATCGGCCGCGTGCAGCGGCTCACGCCTGTCATCCCAGCATTTTGGGAGGCAGAGGCGGGTGGATCACCTGAGGTCAGGAGTTCGAGACCAGCCTGGCCAAAACGGTGAAACCCCATCTCTACCAAGAACACAAAAAATTTGCCGGGCTTGGTAGCGGGTGCCTGTGATCCCAACTACTTGGGAGGCTGAGGCAGGAGAATCCCTTCAACTGGAAGGCAGAGGTTGCAGTGAGCCGAGATGGTGTCACTGCACTCCAGCCTGGGGGACAGAGTGAGAGTCTGTCTTAAAAAAAATAAAAACATTAAGAAAAAAATACTACTACTACAACAACAACAACAACAACAACAACAACAACAACAACAACAAAATGCTTCCAATCTGCTGAATCAACAGAAAGGTTTAACTCAGTAAGAGGAATCTACACATCGCTAAAAAGCAGTTTTACAGATAGCTTCTTGTTAGTTTTTATCTACAGTTTCCTGGTTTTCACCCTAGGCCTCGAATAGCTCCCAAATGTCCTTTTGCAGATTCTACAAAAGGGCCGCTTCCAACCTGGTATATCAAAAGAAAGGTTTCACTCTGTGAGATGAATCCACACACGACAAAGCAGTTTCAGAGACAGCTTCTTTCTAGTTTTTATTTGGGGATATTCGGTTTTTCACACTAGGCCTCAGTGGGCTCCCAAAGGTATACTCGCGGATTCTACAGAAAGAGTGCTTCAAACCTCCTCAATCAAAAATTAGTTGTAATTCGGTGCCATGAATCCACACATCACAAAGCGGTATCATAGAGAGCTTCTTTCTATTTCTCTGGTGGGGATACTCGGTTTTTCACAACAGGCCCCAGTGGGCTCCCAAATGTCCATTCTGCTTCCAAACTGCTGAATCCAAAGGCAGTTTTAACTCGGTATGATGAATCCACACGTCACAAAGCTGTTTCATGAAGACCTTCTCTCTCGTTTTTATCTGAAAACATAAGATTTTTTCACCATACGACACAAGGGTCTCCGAAATGTACACAGACAGATTCAACAAAAAAACCCTTCCAACCTGCTGAGTAAAAAGAAAGGTTTAACTCTGCGAGACGAATACACACACGACAAAGCAGCTTCACAGAGAATGGTGTTTTTTGTTTGTTTGTTTGCTTGCTTGCTTGCTTGCTTGCTTGCTTTTTGGTTTGTTTTCTTGGTTTTTTTTTTTTTTTTTTTTTTTTTTTTGGAGACGCACTTTCGCTCTTGTTGCTCAGACTGGAGCGCAATGGCGCCATCTCGCCTCACTGCGACCTCCGCCTCCCAGGTTCAAGCAATTCTCCTGCCTCCGTTTCCCTTCCCGAGTAGCTGGGATTACAGGCATGTGCCACCACGCCCGGCTAATTTTGTATTTTCAGTAGAGACGGGGTTTCTCCATGTGGGTCAGTCTGGTCTCGAACTGCCGACCTCAGGTGATCTGCCAGCCTCGGCCTCCCAAAGTGCTGGGATGACAGGCGTGAGCCACCGCGCCCGTACAATTGTATTGTATCGTATTGTATTGTATTTACATTGATTGATTGATTGATTGATGCTGCCTGATCAAAGGTCACTCAGGCCCAGTCGTCAAAGTGGCGATTTCCTAGGCAACAAGGAAGGGGGGAGCTTGGAGGTGGGGGCGGGGGCGGTGGAGAAGACACAGTTGCCCCAGGCTGTGCGCAGGCGGCCTGAGCTTCCTTCCTCTGTTGAGGCCTCCATTTTCAGAGTAACAGTGGCCGCTAGGTGATGCCCGACGTCTGCCAATGAGACTGTCAGCCCGGAATGAATTGGGATCGCCTGGAGGGGGAGGCGGGAGGGGGAAGGATGGAGGCCCCCACAGCACAGTGGGTCACCGCGCCCTTCCAGGCGATCCCCACAACTAATCGACCAGGGCCCCTGGGGGCACACAGCCTAAGACCCCAGCCATCGGATCATCTGGAACTTCTGTCCGAAGACGAGAGACGAGAGACCGACTGGAAATTCTCTCGGTCAAGGTCCAAACGTAAAAGAATCACTGACACAGACACCAGGACTAACTAAGACAATTTGTAAAAGTTTCCGTGTTTTGGGTGAATCCGCGTATTTCTGGATCACAAAATTACTGATTTTGAACATTGCGGTTTTTCCACTCCTTACGTGTACGGTCCTGTGATAGACAGACCAGGGGACTCCTCAGCTCAGAGTCCATGAGGCCAGAAGCTGACATCCTAAATTTCTATGTAGAATGAATTTCAGCAAGCCAGCCAAACACTCTGCCGTAAAACTGTCCGGAAGACAAGCGGTGGTGTTTCGGGGGCGGATTTGGGGGGGGGGGGGGAGCCGGGTGCGGTACGCTCACGCCTGTCATCCCCGCACTTTGGGAGGCCGAGGGCAGGCGGATCCCTCGAGATGGTGGCCATTGCACTCCAGCGTGGGCAACAAGAGCGAAAACTCCGTCCAAAACAAGAACAACAACAGAAACGTGAAGTGCCGTCTGCTGTTCTTTTTGCTTCCCACCCCGAGAAGAACAGAATACAGCTGTTGTCTCCCTGCCCGCCTGCCTGCCTGCCTGCCTGCCTGCCTGCCTGTCTGCGTGCCTGTCTGTCTGTCTGTCTGTCTGTCTGTCTGTCTGTGACAGGGTCTCGCTCTGTCTTTCGCCCAGACTGGAGTGCAGTGACACCATTGTGGCTCACTGCAGCCTCAACTTCCCCGGGG
>NC_133415.1:40512500-40522500 GCF_049350105.2 Macaca mulatta | reverse complement strand
TCAGACCAGGCCATTTCCGGGCCCAGGGAGTCCTCCCACGCGATGCCCGCGACTGGTCGACCAGAACCCCCAGGGGCACAGCCAAAGTTTCTGCCCCTGGGATCACCTGGCACTTCCATTCCCCCAGAGAGAAGAGAGGACCAGGGGTGCGGGGCGCGTGGAGGACGCCAGGGGTGGAGGTGGGAGCTACCAAAGACACAAGTGCGGTCATTAGCGTGTCAGAGTGGACTCCAGACCCACGACCTCAGAGAGGCAATCCCTGAACGAGTGTTAGTGCATGACATCCACGCTCCCGGACACGGCGTGGATTTCACGGGGAAAGCAGTGCACATCACACTCCCTTCCTGTTCCGGGGCAAGATTTTGCTCCCGAAGTACCCATTTCTCAACCGTGTTCCCCAAAGTCCACCCTGTCGTGAATCAGTCATGAATCTAGTCAGTACGGTGAATCGCGGAGCAGCCACATCCCACCACGAAGATCGGAGTCCGCACACTACACATCGCCCCACGCGGTGTCTCCCCACAAGAACATCACCGCCGTCCTAGCCGAGTAGTGATACAGTGCCATTTCTTTCATTTTCTCTTTCTCGCTTGCTATTTATTTATTTATTTATTTATTTATTTTTGAGACAGAGTCTCACTCACTCTACAGCCCAAGCTGTAGCGCTGTGGCACGATCTCGGCTCACGGCAACCCCCGCCTCCCAGGTTCAAGCGATTCTCCCGCCTCCGACTCCCGAGTAGCTGGGATCACAGGGGTCTGCCCCACCGCACCCGACTCAGTTTTGTAGTTTTAGTAGAGACGGGGTTTCACCACGTGGGCCAGGCTGGTCTTGAACTCCTGACCTCCTGATCCGCCCGCCTCGGCTTCCCAAAGTGCTGGGGTGACAGACGTGAGCCACCGCGTTCAGCCCCTACGGTGCCATTGCTTGGAAATCACTCGTGGGAACACACACTTATGGGTCACGTGTGAAGAATTTTCCTTTGTCTATTTTTTTTCCCCTTTTTTTCGTGTGTGTGTGTGTGTGTGTGTGTGTGTGTGTGTGTGTGTGTGTGCGTGCGTGTGCGCGCGCGGTGGGACGGAGTTTCGCTCTTGCTGCCCAGGCTGGAGTGCAATGGCGCGATCTCGGCTCACTGCAACCTCCGCTTGCCAGGTTCCAGCGATTCTCCTGCGTCTGCCTCCCGAGTAGCTGGGATTACAGGCCTGCGCCCCCATGCCCGGCTAATTTTGTATTTTTAGTAGAGACGGGGTTTCTTCATGTGGGTCAGGCTGGCCTCGAACTCCCGACCTCAGGTGATCCACCCGCCTCGGCCTTCCAAAATGCTGGGATGACGGGCATGAGCCACCGTGCCCGGCCTTAGCCGTTTATTTTAAAGTCGAGGAGCTTATCAGGGAAATACGAGAAGTTTGGACATCACAGGTGACAGAGAGAAAGGTCTGCAAATGGCCCTTCCATCCAAGTGGGGACCCGGCCTCGATCTCCCGAAATCATGCACCCAGTGGGGAAGCCCGGCAAGGCCCGTCTGTGTAGATTCCTCTCGGCCTCTCTAAGCACGCACTTCTCACTTTGGTGGAAGGGGCAGGGCCCTCTCTGGGACGGGGGAATCTGACAGACAAAGAGACAGACGTAGAAAAAGAGAGATCGACAGACAGAGACAGAGAGAAACGGACAGAAAGAGCGAGAGAGCGAGAGAGCGAGAGCGAGAGCGAGAGAGAGAGAGAAACAGACTAGACAGGGAGGGGGAGAGAGGGAGAGAGACAGACAGAGACAGACAGACAGGCAAAAAAGAGAGTAAGACAGAAGACAGACACAGTGAGTGAGAGACACAGGTAGAGAGAGAGAGAGAGAGAGAGAGAGAGAGAGAGAGACAGAGAGACAGAGAGAAAGAGAGGGACAGGCAGACAGATAAAGAGAGTGACAGAGAAAGACATAGACGGACAGTGAGAGACAGAGAGAAAGAGACAGAGAGAGAGAGAGAGAGAGAGAGAGAGAGAGAGAGAGAGAGGCAGACAGACAGACAGGCAAAGAAAGAGAGTAAGACAGAAGACAGACACAGTGAGAGAGACAGGAAAGACAGAAACGGACAGAGAGAGACAGAGAGGAACAGACAGAAAGAGAGAGGGTCCTAGCCCAATAGCGATACAGTGCCATTTCTTTCATTTCCTCTTTCTTTCCTTCTTTCTTTCTTTCTTTCTTTCTTTCTTTCTTTCTTTCTTTCTTCTTTTTTTATTTTTTTATTTTTTTGAGACGGAGTCTTGCTCTGTCACCCAGGCTGGAGTGCAGTGGCGCGATCGCAGCTCCCTGCAACCTCCGCCTCCCGGGTTCACACCATTCTCCGGCCTCAACCTCCCGAGTAGCTGGGACTACAGGCGCCGGCCACTACACCCAGATAATTCGTTTGTTTTTTTTGGAGAGACGGGGTTTCACCATGTTAGCCAGGATGGTCTCGATCTCCTGACCTGGCGATCCGCCCGCCTCAGCCTCCCAAAGTACTAGGATGACAGACGTGAGCCACTGCGTTCAGTCTACAGTGCCGTATCTCAGAAATCACTCACAGGAACAGACACTTACAGGTCATGTGTAGAGTTTCTTTTTTTGTTTTGTTTTGTTTTGTTTTGTTTTGTTCCGTTTTGTTTTGTTTTGCACGAGGAGGTGGCGGGATGGAGTTTCGCTCTTGCGTCCCAGGATGGAGTGAAATGGCAGAGGGGACTCAGGGAGTCAACCTATGGCAGAGATGGCACGTCATTCAGAGCGTAACGTCCACAGCGAAAGGTGGTAGGGCCGGCACTTTTAAAGGCTGAAATCCCGGCGGCTCAGGCCTGTCGTCCTCGCACTTTGGGAGGCCCAGGAGAACGGATCACTTGAGGTCAGGAGTTCGAGACCAGTGCGGCCAACATGGAGAAACCCCGTCTCTACTCAAAATACAAAAATTAGCCGGATGTGGTGGTGTGCGCCTGTAATCCCAGCCACTGAAGAAGAATCACTGGAATCCGGGAGGCAGAGGTTGCAGTGAGCCGAGGGAGTGCCACTGCACCCCCGCCTGGGTGACAGACTGAGAGAGACTCAGTCCCTCCCTACCAAAAAAGAAAGAAAGAAAGAAAGAAAGAAAGAAAGAAAGAAAGAAAGAAAGAAAGAAAAAAAAAAAAAAAAAAGAAAAAAGAAAAAAAAAACACAGGGACCGCCACCGGGCGCAGTGGCTCACACATGTAATCCCAGCACTTTGGGAGGCCGAGGTGGGCGGATCACCTGAGGTCAGGAGTTCAAGAGCAGCCTGGCCCACATGGTGAAACTCCGTCTCTACTAACATAGAAACATCTTCGGAGCATGATGGTGGGTGCCTGTAATCCCAGCTGCTCAGGAGGCTGAGACGGGAGAATCGCTTGAACCTGGGAGACGGTGGTTGCAGTGAGCCGAATCGCACCACCGCACTCCAGGCTGGGTGGCTGAGTGAGACTCTGTCTTAAAACAACAACAACAACAGCAGCAAAAAAAAAATAGCAAACGCACAAAAAAAGAACAGGCCAAAATACTCCATTGTCACTGAACGTTCCGCCACCAGACCGGAAACCCCCTGACTCAGGTCAAGGAGGTGGTGTTTCCTTCTCTCTGTCTCTGTCTCTGTCTCTCTCTCTCTCTCTCTCTCTCTCTCTCTCTCTCTCTCTCTCCCTCCCCCCCCCCAACTTTTATGTCTTGTTCAAGCAGACATGTGCAAGATTGTTACACAAGTAAACTTCTGACTGGGGGGTTCAGTGTGCAGATGATTTCATCACCCGGATAACTCAGCGCAGTACCCGACAGTTTTCGTGGTTTGGTTTTTTGTTTTGTTTTGTTTTGTTTTGTTTTTCCCTGAAGATGTCTCTCCTTCCACACCTCCTCCCTCAAGTAGGCTCCCGCCTCCCTGGTCCCCCTCGTTCTGCCCACGAGTTCTCATTATTTAGTTCCCAGTTATAGATGAGAACACGCGGTCTTTAGCTGATCGTTGCTTTCATCTTCGGCGGTGGCGGTGAAAGAGGCATGACACGAAATCGACCCTTAGGACGCTCCCCTCCGTCCACACCCCACACCCCCTCCCCACACACACCCTCATTCCTGCCCCCCCTCCTCAAACCCAAGACAGGAAGAAAGGCAGATATTAAAGTCAGAGGTCAGCCTCCAAGACGGTGGAGGCAAGGGATCTGAAAGGGTGAGCAAGCGATAGGGGTCGGGGGATGTCGTGGCCGAGCTAGCAAAAATAGGGGACCGACTTTCCAGCCCCAGCACACCCCCAATCCTCAACCGCAGCTAGCCTCTGGGTGGGGTTGCGCCTGTAAAAGCTTCTGAATGGAGAGAAGCCCAAGGCTATGGAAGGCATCAGCTCCAAGTCCGGGAAGGGAACAGGGCTTTGTGCATTGGAATGGGGCTTTAGAAGGCGGTGCTGCGGTTTCCAAAGCGACACGCCTCGCCTCGCCTCGCCTCGCCTCGCCCCGCCCCGCCTCGCCCAGAGCGAAACTCCGTCTCAAAAAAATAATAATAATTTTAAGATAATAATAATACTAAAAAATAAATAAATAAATAAATAAATAAATAAGAAATAAATAGTTAGTACAGCGGTCGTGGTCGTGAATCATTCCCCGGAGTCCAGGCGCAGTGGCTCACGCCCGTCACGCGAGCACTTTGGGACGCCGGGGCAGAAGGGTTGCAACAACATGATGAGACCCTGTCTGTGCAAAAACAGTTGAAAAGGAAGGCCGGGCGCGGCGGCTGACGCCTGCCGTCCCAGCACTTTGGGAGGCCGGGGAGGGAGAATCACCTGAGGTCGGGAGTTGGAGACCAGCCTGACCAACATGGAGAAGCCCCGTCTCTAGTAAAAATACAAAATCAACCAGACGTGGTGGTGCATACCTGCAACCCGAGCTACTACTCGGGAGGCAGACTCAGGAGAATCTCTTGAACCCGGGAGGCAGAAGTTGCGGTGAGCCGAGATCCGCGCCATTGCACTCCAGTCTGGGCAACAAGAGCGAAACTCTGTCTCGGGAAAAAGAAAAATAAAACAATAAAAATTGAAAATCATCTGGGCACAGTGGCGCATGCCCCGTGGTCCCAGGCACTACACTCTGGAGGCTGAGGTGGAAGGATCGCTTGAGTCCAGGAGCGTCCACACTGCAGTGAGTTTGGTTTTGATGGCACCACTGCCAGGGTGACAGAGTGAGACGCCGTCTGTAAATCAGTCAAGCAATCAATCAGATCACTGCAAGGAGCTCTCTATGTCTTACTTTCAATAGGTGTCTCTTCAGGCCAAGCAGGCATGGTGCCTCACGCCAGTAATCCCAGCACTTTGGGAGGCCGAGGTGGGATGAAAGAAGGAAGGAAGGAAGGAAGGAAGGAAGGAAGGAAGGAAGGAAGGAAGGAAGGAAGGACAGACAGAACAAAAAGTTTTACAACCCTTTTTTTCATAGTGTCAGGAATTTACAGATAATACAAGTAGTTTAGGTCAGGGGCCGATGTTATTAGTATTACTTTTTTTTTTTTTTTTTTAACTCCTACGGCCTGGTGGTGGTGCCAAGGTTGTCTGGCTATTTATCTGACTTTTGTTTGTTTCTAACGTTTTGCTTTCTCTCTTTCCTCCTGTCTTGTGAACTAGGCAAGGTGGGGGGAGGAGGGCAGCAGGAGCAGTAGAGGTCTCCTTCCTCATCCCCCACTTTGAGAATTTTCACTAATTAGTGGGCGGGTTCCCTTTCATTTTTACTTTTTGGGTCTTTTAGCGAGACAGAGTGATAGCGTTTTATGTAATACACTTGTGTGGAAGTTTTCTGACGAGCCATGGTAGCTACAAAACCTTTTATCATTGGAAGGAGCAAGTGTAATACACAGGGGCGCAGCAAGCAAGTAAGTTTCTTTTTTTTTTTTTTTTTTGAGACCGAGTCTCGCTCTGTCACCCAGGCTGGAGTGCTGTGGCCGGATCTCAGCTCACTGCAAGCTCCGCCTCCCGGGTTCACGCCATTCTCCTGCCTCAGCCTCCTGAGTAGCTGGGACTACAGGCGCCCGCCACCTCACCCGGCTAGTTTTTTTGTATTTTTTAGTAGAGACAGGGTTTCACCGTGTTAGCCAGGATGGTCTCGATCTCCTGACCTCGTGATCCGCCCGTCTCGGCCTCCCAAAGTGCTGGGATGACAGGCTTGAGCCACCGCGCCCGGCCAGCAAGTTTCTATTACAAGTAATACACTTACAGTGAGGGTTTTACATTTTCTACAGCTGGAAACTCTTTTCTAAATGAAGACCTAGGATCAAACCTGTGTTAAACCTGAACAGGCACATGTACTAACTTTGTCATGTCTTAAGCAGGTTAGTTTTTAACTGGGCCTTAAAACCTTTTTTTAGCAAGTAAAACAGTATTTTTTAATCAGAGAAGTTTTTACGAGCCCGACGCTTGAACTTGCGGCGTCTGTTTGGGGAAAGAGTTGGTTAAAGTCATGTTATCTTGAGGCATTAACCCTTCTGCTTCTCCAGGCCATTGGTCTCTTACGTTAGCCCTTCTATCAACATAACATGAAGAAACATCTAGGCTGCCAGCAATGTTTTCAGCCTACTGAGGAAATAGGTTTTTTTCTGTTTTTTTATTTTTATTTTTTAAATTTTTGGCTAAAGGAGGAGGTTCTGGTAACTTCTGGTTTATATGTTTAAAGAATGACTGAAAGACCTTGCGATCGTTGCTGGGCTGGACGGGTCTGGGTTTCCTAAGCAGTACGTGTACAGTGGGGACACCTTACATAGGTGTTTCTTCTAGCATGGTTATGGGTGGGGGGTGGGGTGGGGTGGTAACAACAACAAAGCAATGTATAGCATATTCATATCCAGCAAGGACGAAAGAGGTCCTCACCTGGGAAAAAGGTTGAATACAGCGACAGAACAATAGGAAAACAGTTAGTATTCTAGGAAAACTATCTGTCTTAAGATTTTTAACTACATTGACTTGCTTGATGAGTCCTCAAGCTTCGGCCGTGCATAGACTAGTCAGCTGCCGGTGTGTGACTAGAGCAGGGCTTGTGGTCCTCAGCAGCAGCTTGGAGCTTGGTCTCGTCTCAGGATCAGCCGGGCTGGATGATCTGCGCCCTGTTAGCCGGTCCACTTGTCCTGAGCTGTCGGTGTTAGCTGACTGTGGTGGATCCAAGACGCAACACCTGCAACTTTAACAGCAGTGGGAGTGGACAAGGTTACAGTATAGGGCTCATCCTATATGGGTTGTAGAAAAATTAGGTTTTACTTTAAACAGAGTCCCTAGATTTAAATGGGTGTCAGGCTTATAGGCATTATTTTTCTTTATTTAATTATGAACACTTCGTATGGCTATTTTGAAAGGCTGCATTTGCCTTTTAAAGGTTAATTTCTTTAGTTTCCGGAGGTCACCTTTTATTTGACCTACGATTTGCGGGTGGCCAACTGAACACAATCTTACAGGGCAGATACCTAGTTTGTTTGGTAGGGGTGCACCTGACTCGGAGGAGGACCGTAGGCAAAAACCTGATTTTATCTTAAGTGAATTTCCTGGCATATATCTATATATCTATCTATATCTATATCTATATCTGTATCTGTGTGTGTGTGTGTGTGTGTGTGTGTGTGTGTGTGTGTGTGTGTGTATATATATACATCTATCTATCTATCTATCTATCTATCTATCTATCTATATCTATATGGCAACCCTTTTTTTTTCGTTTTGTTTTTTGGTCGCCAGTAGCTGCTCGCTCGAGTGTCCAGTTCATGCGTTCCACCTTTTGTTGAACTTTGTGGCCGATAGGCTGCGTGTAACCTCTGTTGTATTGTTAACAGTCTTGTTAAATCTTGCACTATTCCAGCTACAGCTACAAATGCTGGCCTATTGTCTGACTTTAAAATCAGAGGTAGTCTTAAACCTGGGGATAATGTCTTTTAACAGTACTTTAGTCACTTCTTGTACTTTTTCTGTCCTGGTGGGGAAAACTGTAACTTACCCTGAAAAGGTGCAAACAAGCACTAGCCTCCAGCAGGGGGCAGTCCTGTAAAGTCTATAAGCAAGTTTTCACAAGGTATGGCTCTTTTTCCTGTTTCAGTTTCTTAGAGGAGGAGTTCCCCCCTCCCCCCATCCCCACCCCCACTCCGCCCCTTTGTCACTGTATCTAGTGGCTGAGCCTTCAGTGAGAAATTGGAATCCAGATACGGCAGAGTCTTGCTGTTTGTAACTTCTAATGTGACCATGGGCTCCTGGGAGCCTAATGAGAAGGTGCCTAGTCTGCCCTAGTCTTTACATTCTTCAGCTCCCGTCAGCCTGATCAGATGAGTGTCTGGTTCCTCCAAGGTGCAGCAGCCCTTGGCCGATGGCCTCTTTGTCTTGCGGCCTTGGCCATTTCCTGTATTGCCTTCTGAACATTTACCCTTCTAGAGTCTTTTTTTTTTTTTTCCATCTCGCACATTAATCTCTCTCTAGCCTTGTCCGGCTCTGGAATCCTTGCCTAACTTGACTTCGGTCATGTCTACATCCACGTCCGCGGCCTCTCACAATGCTGCTTCCCCCCCCCGCGTTCTCACGCTCCTACGGCCAGCTGGTGGGGCCCGAGAAACGGCACGGGCCCTGCCCCCGCCCACGCACTGCTGTCTGTCTCTCCTGTTTTCTTTTGATTCTCTATCTTTACACTTGCTTTTAGTCTTTCTTTTTCTTTTGCTCTTTTCCCTCTTTTCTAGAGTTTAACAGGCTCTTTTCTTTATACACTTGGAGGGTGAAACAGGCATACCGAGAGTCAGCGTAAATGTTTACAGTCTTACCCTCACCGAGTTCTAAGGCCCGGATTAAAGCAATGAGCCCAGCTTAACGACAGCGTCCAGGGTTACCACCGCATATTCTGCACATCTCTCCCCTCGTGGGTTGGTGAAGCTGTTCCCGTCCACGCATAGCTCCTAGTGTACTGATGCCCAAGGCTGGTCCCGGAGGTCAGATCTGCTAGAGTACACTGGAGTCCAACACCTCTACACAGTCATGCTCGACAGGGCTCTAGCTGTCGGGAGCAAGGCGGTGGGTTCAGGGTGTTCCCAGTTTAGTAGCTCAATGGTTGAAAAGGGCTGATAGATGAAAGTCTGTTGCCCACCCCCCTCCCCCCGGGATGTGGGCCTGGTCATTATAATAGACAGGTCCTCGTATCTCCCTGAGAGGCATTTACAGAGCTCGAGTAAGACCAGATCTGAGATGGCCCACTTGACTATCTCGACTTCTTTCCTTGGCCTCTGGAGGCTCCGATCCTTCCCTTCGAGGTGAGACCTGGGGCGTGTCAGCTCCTGAATCTCATTTCTGAGGGGGTTGTTGGCCTCGGTGAAGCGGGGTAGGCTGGGAAACATGGAGAAAGAATCTGTGTTATCTCTCGTGGCTCCCGTAAAAACTGGCTTCTCTTGCCGTTTCCTGGGACTCCCTTTTTAAAAAAACTCTGTGTCTGCCGGCGAAGCCGCTCTTACTTTTACTTTTGGCTATTTTGCACAAAGTTGTTAAACAGGGCTAAATTAACGCTGGCTTTGTCTATAATCTATTTCGCCGTGAGTCCATATAAAGGAATTTGATCTAGGTACACAGGCTGTCCTCCGACCCCGTCACCACCTGAACTACACGGCCAATTGTTCTCTGCCTGTAGTTCCTTCCGTGGGCCATCCAACAGCAGAAGAGGGCAATTCTAATTCACCCAGAGTTCGTGACCTCTAGGGGGTTAACTGAACTCTATAATCTCCTGCAAAACCTTTTGTAAGGTTCTGTAACATGCATTTTAGTAGGGTAAGTTGTGACGACTTGATGACTTTCCTTTTATTTTTCTTTTTGAAACGTTTTTAAGAGGGCTCCTAGCAGAGTGGGCTTACTTTGTGTCTGACCTATGTTTCTCTCGAGACGAAACAACATTCACCCTACGAGAAGGAAAGGGTAAAAGGTCACTCAGTCACGTAATTCACACTAAATCAAAATGAAAGCTAAAACCAAAGTGTCGTTAAGGGCACACCTGTTCGTCAAGCA
>NC_133415.1:40485000-40495000 GCF_049350105.2 Macaca mulatta | reverse complement strand
CGAAGGCGCGCGCCGTGGGGGTACGCGGACACCGGGCCAACCAGCGTGGCCGGCGGCGGCGACGCCCCCAGAAGGCGGAGCCGGGTTCGGGCCCAGACGGGGCGGCCAACAGCATAAAAGCCGGTGAGCCGCTCGGGGAAGAGAGGATCGGCAGGCGGCGGACAGGGAAAAGGAGCACAAGGCAGGCAAGGAGCCAGGGGGCCACGGAGACGAGGGCACGGGGAACCCGCAGGGGGCTAACTCGGGCAAGCAACCCTCAGGCGCGGCCGGGCCACCAGGAAAACACGGCCACGGGATCCCACCGCCACAGACACGAGGGCGGTCCCGCAGCGCCCCGCCTGGGACGCCGAACGGCCCTTGGGCAGCCCACCGAGCAACCCCCTCACGAGCCCCGGGTCCCGCCACCGGCGGCCCCAAAGCAACCTCAGCCACAAGCCCAACACCAGGGGCCACATGTCGCCCGTCTCTCGTCCGTCCCGGACCCGGTCCCGCTCCGGGAGACCGGCGCGCCGCCCCGTGGGGACGGCTCGCTCCCCAAGGACCAGGCGGCCCCACACCCCGCGCCACGCGAACGCGGTCATCGGCAGCGGTCGCGGCTCGGCACGGGAGCGGGCGGAGAGCCGGCTCACAGCGGAGAGCGGCGTCGCGCGCCAGACGGAGTGCCACGCGCACCCGCCGCTCGCAGCAGCCTTCCCATCCGCTAGGACGTCGGGCCCGGCCCAGCGGGATCCTCCCCCAACTCGGAAGGGGGAGGCGCGGGCCACAGTAGACGACGAGCCGCGCGCTCGGCCCCCGCCGCGGGGTCCGGCGGAACCCTCACTGTCCCCCCACCTCATCCCATCGAGGCGGGGGCAGCGGAGGAGGAGGGTTCTCTGCAGGCGAGTCGCTACGGCAGCGCTACCACAACACAGAGAGAGGCGGCGAGCCGGGGGATCCGGTACCCCAAGGCACACCTCTCGGATCGCTAGAGAAGGCTTTCTCACCGAGGGTGGGTCACGCTCCCCACCCGCCAGTCGCCCCTCGTCGGGCCCGCAGAGGCGCTCAGGGACGCCTGGGGAAGGGAGGGGGCCTGCGGCGCGAGAAGAAACCTGCGGCAACCTGGAGCGTTTGCGGTCAGGGCAGGGGCCCGGCCGGCGCGCGTGCGCACAGCCCCCAAGGCCCCCCGCCGTCCACCCACCTCCTTTCTGTGAGGCAAGGCGCCTCCAGTTAACCCACACACGACCGATCGGAGGCAGAACGGCAGCCCCTCGGCGGCCGGCCGGCGCACGCGTGGCCGGCCCGAGCCCACCGCCACCGCTCACACGGCCCGCGCTCCCCCGCCAGAGGGGAGCACGGGACGTGCGCTCGCCAGACCAGGCGGCGCCCTTCCCCGCGTGGGAGGGGCGCGTCTCACTCAACCGCCTCGACCCGCACAGCCAACGAGCTCCCTCAGGACCCACGCGCGGACACCATGGCGGCGACCGGAGGAGGGGGCGCTGGGGGCGGGAGCGACACACCACCGCTCGGCCTCGGGCACCTGAGAGACAGCCCGGGGCGCTCCAGGAGCACCGCAAAGGCCCAGGCGGAGCCAGCGCTCGTGCAATACCCGAGAGGGCAGCACGGCGGGCCAGCGGGACAGCACCCCCACCGCCGCGGAGGGGGGCGGCCCACGAGGCGACGACCACAAGAGGCGAAAGCGAGGAGTGCCTGCTGCGTCAGAGGACCCCCGCTGACCCACGCCGGACGCCACGAGGCAGACGGCGGGGTCGGGACAGCGAGGTCGGGCCGGGTTCCGCACCCCAGTGCCTCCCAACGCACCGCCCGCAGGCGGGGATGGGAGACGGGGGAAACCCCGCGGGCGGGACGAGAAGAACGGGTCTCATTCACCACGAATGCCCGCCCCTCGCCCGTCGCGGCTCGGTCCCGGCCCGGGAGAGCGTGACATCACCACATCGATCAGGGAAAGCATCCCCGGAGCAGGGTCGGCCAGCCAGCCACAGCCTCCCCAGAGGCCAGCGAGCAGATCAGCCTGGCCATCCCCAGCTCCAGGACAGGGGCGGCAGACAACCCGGCAGAGACGAGGAATGCCTGACACGCACGGCACGGAGCCAGCGGGAGTGGGGTTGTCTCGGCCGCCCCAGGTGCCCGCAGCGGGGAGCGCACGGTGGCAGGGTAAGCCCGCGCCACCTTCCCCGCCGCCCCCAGGTGGGTCAGAGACCCGGACCCAAGGCGGCACCGGGAGCTGGGACGCTCGGATGCATGAGAGACCGGGCACACGGGCCCCAGCAGGCGGCTCAAGCACGAGCAGGGCCGGCTAGCCGGGTCACCGGGAGGCCGAAGACCCGCGACGCATCCAAGAGACCCAACCTCTCCAGCGACAGGTCGCCAGAGGACAGCGTGTCAGCAATAACCCGGTGGCCCAAAATGCCGGCTCGGAGTGAAACATATACCTCCCCAGGAGACAGGAGGTCGAGTCACCGACCACGCCGCCGGCCCAGGGAACCCGCGACACGGGCATCTGTCCCCAAAATCGCCACCATCGCAGCCAGACACGGAGCACCCAGGGCCCTCTGGTCGACCCCAGGACACACGCCGGAGCAGCGCCGGGCCAGGGACGTCCTCCCGGCCACCCGTGCCACGCAGGGGCCGGCCCGAGTCTCCAGAGCGAGACTCGGAAGCGTTTCCGGCCGTCCCCTCGTACGACCGGGACACACGAGGGACCGAAGGCCGGCCAGGTGTGACCTCTCGGGCCGCACGCGCGCTCAGGGAGCGCTCTCCGACTCCCCACGGGGACTTGCAAACAACAGGTCACGGCAGAGGGACCGCTCCCCGGCACCCGGGGGACGAGGCAGGACGGTCCCCGGCTCCCCACGGGGACTTGCAGAAAAAATTCGGCCGCTGCCTCAGACGGCCAGGATGCGCGCGGGCCCGCGACCGGGCCGGGAAGGGTGTCCCCAGCCTCCCACCCCAAGCCCGGTGGGTCCCCGCGGGTCGCGGGTCAGGCCTCGGGAGCCGCGGCGTGCTGGTCGACCAACCCCGGCAGCCCCACACCCGGCTCTGGCCCGAAAGCGCAGCGACAACCTCTCCCCACATAAGCCTGCACGCCTGAGCTCTGACTCACAAGTGACGCGCCAGAGCTCTGGCGCGACCGGGACAGCCCGGCTGACGACCGCGGTCTTTCCGGAGCTCTGCCTAGCTCACAGCGGGGACGGTCCCCTCCCTCGGCAGCTGCCACCGCAGCTCCGGAAGCCAAGGGAACGATATAAAAGCGGCCGCCAGATGGAGTCCGACAACCGTCGCGAACGTCACCAAGACAGATCCGGATGGCAGGCCGGCCCGCGGACCGCAAAACCGAAACCGTGAGTCGAGAGACGCTATCCCGAGGCCGAAAACGCAGCCCCTGTACCCCAACCCCACAGAAACGGTCCCCAAACCCTGTCTCTGCATGGACCGCGACACAGTCAGAAGACAACCCACGGCGTGTGGATGTTCGGAGAGGCATCTCGGTGGGAGAAACAACAAGCAAGGACTCGGTCGCGGGTCGTTGAGGACACAGGGAGACACAGAATGCGTAGGCTCTTCCTGAATCCAGACAGAGAAGGAGGGAGGGAGGGAGGGAGGGAGGGAGGGAGGGAGGGAGGAAAGGCAGGCAGGCAGGCAGGCAGGCAAACATAAAGAAGGAAACAGAGAAAGAAAGAAAGGAAGGAAAACCTAAAGGAGAGAAAGAAAGAAAAGAGAAGAAAAGAGAAGACAAATATTAATATAAGTATTTCCATTTGTATATAGGTATAACATATAAAACTACATTAAAATAGAAAAAAATTTATATGCATACACATGAATGAACAGATAAAAATGAATAAACAAAAAATAAGATAACATAACATAAGCAAATAGGCCAGGCGCGGTGGCTGACGCCTGTGATCCCAGCACTTTCAGAGGCTGGGGGAGAGAGAGAGAAAAAAAATGAAAGAAAGAAAGAAAGAAAGAAAGAAAGAAAGAAAGAAAGAAAGAAAGAAAGAAAGAAAGAGAGAGAGAGAGAGAGAGAGAGAAAGAAAGAAAGAAAGAAAGAAAGAAAGGAAGAAAGAAAGAAAGAGAGAGAGAAAGAAAGACAGAAAGAAAGAAAGAAGAAAGAGAGAGAGAGAGGGAGAAAGACAGCGAGAAAGAAAGACGAGAGAAGAAAGAAAAAAAAAGAAAGAGGAAAGACAGGAAGAAAGACAAAGCAAGAAAGCAAGAAAACAAGACAGCAAGAAAGCACGACAGAAAGAGAGAAAGAGACAGAAAGAAAAAGCAAGAAAGCAGCAGAGAGAGAGAGAGAGAGAGAGAGAGAGAGAGAGAGAGAGGCGCGAGGCGAGGCGAGGCGAGGCGAGGCGAATCTACCTGCTTTCACTACATGTGGGGAGAATCAGGAAAGCCCCCACTAACAACAAGGCCTGAAGTGGAGCTGCCATCTGTGAAATCCGAGCAGAAGAGTCCACACGGGTTAAAGACACGAAGAAAGACAGGGAAACAACTGCTCAAAGAGAAGAACAATCTGGCCCAGCCAGGGTCTGTCTCCTGAAGTTGTGTGGGCAACGAGGGAGTGGGACGGAGGGAGGGAGTGGGACGGAGGGAGGGAGGGCCTCCGAGGCTCGTGTCAAACAATAAATGATAATAAAATAAAAGGAAGTTAAAAAAAAAAATTGCGCATCATTCGTAGCATCACTGACGCCTCGAAAGGCGAGAGGCATGTGTTTATGTCACTGTGGGACTGTTTTCTTTTTTCTTTTCTCTTTTTCTTCCCTCTCTTCCCGGAAACTCACTTTTTAATTATTTCATTTTCCTTTTCTTTTTTTTTTTTTAATTTTTAATTTTACTTTCATTTTTACTTTTATTTTTAATTGCTTGAGAGGTTGTCTCCCTCTCTCGCCCAGGCTGGTGTACAGTGGCGCGATCTCGGCTCACTGCAACCTCCGCCTCCCAGGTTCAAGTGATTCTCCTGCCTCAGCTCGGCCTCCCGAGTAGCTGAGATTACAGAGGCGCACGACCATGCCCGGCTAATTTTTGGTATTTTGACTAGAGACGGACGGGGTTTCACCATACTGGCCCTGCTCGTCTGACCACCTCGTGATCCAGCGATCCACCACCCTCGGCGTCCCAAAGTGCTGGGATGACAGGCTTGAGCCACCGCGCCGGGCCTAGTTATTCCTTTTATTTTATTTCTAATTTTTAATTGTACGTATGCACGTATGCATGTATGTATGTATGTATGTATGTATGTATGTATGCATGCATGCATGTATCTATCCTTTTCTTTTTTTTTGAGACGGACAGAGAGAGACAGTGAGAAACAGAGAGAGAGAGAGAGAGACAGACAGACAGACAGAGAGAGAGAGAGAGAAACAGACGGGGGGGGAGAGAGAGAGAGAGAGAGAGAGAGAGAGAGAGAGAGACCAACAGACAGAAGGACAGGCAGAGAAAGAGAGTAAGACAGAAGACAGACACAGGGAGAGAGACAAGCGGGGGGGGGGGGAGAGAGAGAGAGAGAGAGAGAGAGAGAGAGAGCTCCCAGACATCACGAAGCCGTTTCAATGACATATTCTCTCTGGTCTTTGTCTGGGGATATTCAGTTTTTCAACGTAGGCCTCAAGGGCTCCCAGATGTCCCTTTCGAATCTCTACAAAGAGAGTGTCTCCAACCTGCCTAATCAAAACAAAGGTGTAACCCTTTAGGATGAGTCCACACATCGCAAAGCAGTTTCTCAAATACATTCTTTCTAATTTTCATCTGGGAATATTAGGTGATTCACCATAGGCCTAAAGGGACTCCCAAAAATCCATTCAGAGAGACTGCCCAAAAAAAGTGTTTCTAACCTGATGAATCCAAAGAATGGTGTATCGCTAAGAGATCAATCTACGCATCACAAATCAATGTGACAGATAGCCTCTCTCTGGTTTTAATCTGTGGATAGTCTGCTTTCCAACGTAGGCCTCAATGGGTTTCCAAATGTCCCCTCACAGATTCTACGGAAAGCGTGTTTCCAACCTCCTGGTTCAAAAGAATTATCCGTTCGAGGTGAATCCACACGTCAAAAAGCAGTTTCACCAGCAGCAGTTTTTCTCCTTTTCCTCTGGGGATGTTCACTTTCACCAGGAGCCACAAAGGGCTCCCAAATGTCCCTTCGAAGATTCTGCAAAGAACTGCTTCCAATCGGCCGCGTGCAGCGGCTCACGCCTGTCATCCCAGCATTTTGGGAGGCAGAGGCGGGTGGATCACCTGAGGTCAGGAGTTCGAGACCAGCCTGGCCAAAACGGTGAAACCCCATCTCTACCAAGAACACAAAAAATTTGCCGGGCTTGGTAGCGGGTGCCTGTGATCCCAACTACTTGGGAGGCTGAGGCAGGAGAATCCCTTCAACTGGAAGGCAGAGGTTGCAGTGAGCCGAGATGGTGTCACTGCACTCCAGCCTGGGGGACAGAGTGAGAGTCTGTCTTAAAAAAAATAAAAACATTAAGAAAAAAATACTACTACTACAACAACAACAACAACAACAACAACAACAACAACAACAACAAAATGCTTCCAATCTGCTGAATCAACAGAAAGGTTTAACTCAGTAAGAGGAATCTACACATCGCTAAAAAGCAGTTTTACAGATAGCTTCTTGTTAGTTTTTATCTACAGTTTCCTGGTTTTCACCCTAGGCCTCGAATAGCTCCCAAATGTCCTTTTGCAGATTCTACAAAAGGGCCGCTTCCAACCTGGTATATCAAAAGAAAGGTTTCACTCTGTGAGATGAATCCACACACGACAAAGCAGTTTCAGAGACAGCTTCTTTCTAGTTTTTATTTGGGGATATTCGGTTTTTCACACTAGGCCTCAGTGGGCTCCCAAAGGTATACTCGCGGATTCTACAGAAAGAGTGCTTCAAACCTCCTCAATCAAAAATTAGTTGTAATTCGGTGCCATGAATCCACACATCACAAAGCGGTATCATAGAGAGCTTCTTTCTATTTCTCTGGTGGGGATACTCGGTTTTTCACAACAGGCCCCAGTGGGCTCCCAAATGTCCATTCTGCTTCCAAACTGCTGAATCCAAAGGCAGTTTTAACTCGGTATGATGAATCCACACGTCACAAAGCTGTTTCATGAAGACCTTCTCTCTCGTTTTTATCTGAAAACATAAGATTTTTTCACCATACGACACAAGGGTCTCCGAAATGTACACAGACAGATTCAACAAAAAAACCCTTCCAACCTGCTGAGTAAAAAGAAAGGTTTAACTCTGCGAGACGAATACACACACGACAAAGCAGCTTCACAGAGAATGGTGTTTTTTGTTTGTTTGTTTGCTTGCTTGCTTGCTTGCTTGCTTGCTTTTTGGTTTGTTTTCTTGGTTTTTTTTTTTTTTTTTTTTTTTTTTTTGGAGACGCACTTTCGCTCTTGTTGCTCAGACTGGAGCGCAATGGCGCCATCTCGCCTCACTGCGACCTCCGCCTCCCAGGTTCAAGCAATTCTCCTGCCTCCGTTTCCCTTCCCGAGTAGCTGGGATTACAGGCATGTGCCACCACGCCCGGCTAATTTTGTATTTTCAGTAGAGACGGGGTTTCTCCATGTGGGTCAGTCTGGTCTCGAACTGCCGACCTCAGGTGATCTGCCAGCCTCGGCCTCCCAAAGTGCTGGGATGACAGGCGTGAGCCACCGCGCCCGTACAATTGTATTGTATCGTATTGTATTGTATTTACATTGATTGATTGATTGATTGATGCTGCCTGATCAAAGGTCACTCAGGCCCAGTCGTCAAAGTGGCGATTTCCTAGGCAACAAGGAAGGGGGGAGCTTGGAGGTGGGGGCGGGGGCGGTGGAGAAGACACAGTTGCCCCAGGCTGTGCGCAGGCGGCCTGAGCTTCCTTCCTCTGTTGAGGCCTCCATTTTCAGAGTAACAGTGGCCGCTAGGTGATGCCCGACGTCTGCCAATGAGACTGTCAGCCCGGAATGAATTGGGATCGCCTGGAGGGGGAGGCGGGAGGGGGAAGGATGGAGGCCCCCACAGCACAGTGGGTCACCGCGCCCTTCCAGGCGATCCCCACAACTAATCGACCAGGGCCCCTGGGGGCACACAGCCTAAGACCCCAGCCATCGGATCATCTGGAACTTCTGTCCGAAGACGAGAGACGAGAGACCGACTGGAAATTCTCTCGGTCAAGGTCCAAACGTAAAAGAATCACTGACACAGACACCAGGACTAACTAAGACAATTTGTAAAAGTTTCCGTGTTTTGGGTGAATCCGCGTATTTCTGGATCACAAAATTACTGATTTTGAACATTGCGGTTTTTCCACTCCTTACGTGTACGGTCCTGTGATAGACAGACCAGGGGACTCCTCAGCTCAGAGTCCATGAGGCCAGAAGCTGACATCCTAAATTTCTATGTAGAATGAATTTCAGCAAGCCAGCCAAACACTCTGCCGTAAAACTGTCCGGAAGACAAGCGGTGGTGTTTCGGGGGCGGATTTGGGGGGGGGGGGGGAGCCGGGTGCGGTACGCTCACGCCTGTCATCCCCGCACTTTGGGAGGCCGAGGGCAGGCGGATCCCTCGAGATGGTGGCCATTGCACTCCAGCGTGGGCAACAAGAGCGAAAACTCCGTCCAAAACAAGAACAACAACAGAAACGTGAAGTGCCGTCTGCTGTTCTTTTTGCTTCCCACCCCGAGAAGAACAGAATACAGCTGTTGTCTCCCTGCCCGCCTGCCTGCCTGCCTGCCTGCCTGCCTGCCTGTCTGCGTGCCTGTCTGTCTGTCTGTCTGTCTGTCTGTCTGTCTGTGACAGGGTCTCGCTCTGTCTTTCGCCCAGACTGGAGTGCAGTGACACCATTGTGGCTCACTGCAGCCTCAACTTCCCCGGGGTTAGGGGATTCTTCTAAGGGATCCTACGGCCTCGGCCTCCCAAAGTGTTGGGGTTACAGGCGTGAGCCATCAGCACCCGGCCTGAGTTCATACATCTGGTCTCACTACGCCTTAACCACACGCCCGTGAAGCACTCAAGTCAAGAGAGAGTCGGCAAGAGACTTTCAGCATTCTCTCCCAAAACCAGTGAGGTGGATGGCGGCCCTGTGTTTCCCAAGCTCCTGTGGTTTTAAGTGGCCACGCGTAGAGGATAGATAGATTTAAAATGTTTCCAGAGAGGCGCAAGCCACAGTCATTCAGGACATCCGAGCGCGAGATGGGGTTTCTGACAGCGACTTAAGGGCCAGGGAGGGCCAGAGTCTGCCGAGGCCCTCGTTCCAGTGGTGGGGCCGATGGAACCCAAGGCTGAGGGAGCCAGCAGTCCGCACAGAGAGAGCTCCAGCCCTAGGCCCCACCGTGCAGACCGACTCAGAAGGAAGAGAGTCCCTCATCCTACATACGTCACATCCCTCCACTGAACTTGGGAGCGGATCCGTTTTCCAAACATGAGGTGACTCTCGGTTCGAAATGGATCACAAGGGGCCGGGCTTTCCAGAGTCGGCATGATAAAGCAGTCATTCTGTGGCACAGAACGAGGTGTGGCTCTTATCTAGACTCCGCAGTGAAAGCCAGTGAAACAGGGCGAAACCCCGTGTCTACTAAAAATTAAAAGAGGAGCCGGGCATGGTGCCGCTTGAAGGCAGGAGAATCGCTGGAACCCGGGAGGCAGAGGTTGCAGTGAGCTGAGATCACACCACTGCACTCCAGCCTGGGGGACAGAGCGAGACCGCATCTCAGAAACAGACAAACACACAAAGCCAATCAAGGTGTTTAACTCAACGTGTCACCCACGGGTCTCTCGACAGGATACATCCAGCACCCGGGGAAACAGGGAAACGTCGAGGGGTGGGGTGGAATCTATTTTGTGGCCCCAAGGGAGGGTTTGAGAGATACTCCCGCAAAGGTGACTGCCTAAGGAAGCCCCTCCGTCCAAGAAGCGATAGTCATTTCTAGCCTGTAGCCACCCACGAGGGAGAATCGGGCTCTCTGCAGAACCCCCCACCCCCCGACTCGTGAAATGGTCTCTCTCACTCTG
>NC_133415.1:40470000-40480000 GCF_049350105.2 Macaca mulatta | reverse complement strand
CAACCTCCGCTTGCCAGGTTCCAGCGATTCTCCTGCGTCTGCCTCCCGAGTAGCTGGGATTACAGGCCTGCGCCCCCATGCCCGGCTAATTTTGTATTTTTAGTAGAGACGGGGTTTCTTCATGTGGGTCAGGCTGGCCTCGAACTCCCGACCTCAGGTGATCCACCCGCCTCGGCCTTCCAAAATGCTGGGATGACGGGCATGAGCCACCGTGCCCGGCCTTAGCCGTTTATTTTAAAGTCGAGGAGCTTATCAGGGAAATACGAGAAGTTTGGACATCACAGGTGACAGAGAGAAAGGTCTGCAAATGGCCCTTCCATCCAAGTGGGGACCCGGCCTCGATCTCCCGAAATCATGCACCCAGTGGGGAAGCCCGGCAAGGCCCGTCTGTGTAGATTCCTCTCGGCCTCTCTAAGCACGCACTTCTCACTTTGGTGGAAGGGGCAGGGCCCTCTCTGGGACGGGGGAATCTGACAGACAAAGAGACAGACGTAGAAAAAGAGAGATCGACAGACAGAGACAGAGAGAAACGGACAGAAAGAGCGAGAGAGCGAGAGAGCGAGAGCGAGAGCGAGAGAGAGAGAGAAACAGACTAGACAGGGAGGGGGAGAGAGGGAGAGAGACAGACAGAGACAGACAGACAGGCAAAAAAGAGAGTAAGACAGAAGACAGACACAGTGAGTGAGAGACACAGGTAGAGAGAGAGAGAGAGAGAGAGAGAGAGAGAGAGAGACAGAGAGACAGAGAGAAAGAGAGGGACAGGCAGACAGATAAAGAGAGTGACAGAGAAAGACATAGACGGACAGTGAGAGACAGAGAGAAAGAGACAGAGAGAGAGAGAGAGAGAGAGAGAGAGAGAGAGAGAGAGAGGCAGACAGACAGACAGGCAAAGAAAGAGAGTAAGACAGAAGACAGACACAGTGAGAGAGACAGGAAAGACAGAAACGGACAGAGAGAGACAGAGAGGAACAGACAGAAAGAGAGAGGGTCCTAGCCCAATAGCGATACAGTGCCATTTCTTTCATTTCCTCTTTCTTTCCTTCTTTCTTTCTTTCTTTCTTTCTTTCTTTCTTTCTTTCTTTCTTCTTTTTTTATTTTTTTATTTTTTTGAGACGGAGTCTTGCTCTGTCACCCAGGCTGGAGTGCAGTGGCGCGATCGCAGCTCCCTGCAACCTCCGCCTCCCGGGTTCACACCATTCTCCGGCCTCAACCTCCCGAGTAGCTGGGACTACAGGCGCCGGCCACTACACCCAGATAATTCGTTTGTTTTTTTTGGAGAGACGGGGTTTCACCATGTTAGCCAGGATGGTCTCGATCTCCTGACCTGGCGATCCGCCCGCCTCAGCCTCCCAAAGTACTAGGATGACAGACGTGAGCCACTGCGTTCAGTCTACAGTGCCGTATCTCAGAAATCACTCACAGGAACAGACACTTACAGGTCATGTGTAGAGTTTCTTTTTTTGTTTTGTTTTGTTTTGTTTTGTTTTGTTCCGTTTTGTTTTGTTTTGCACGAGGAGGTGGCGGGATGGAGTTTCGCTCTTGCGTCCCAGGATGGAGTGAAATGGCAGAGGGGACTCAGGGAGTCAACCTATGGCAGAGATGGCACGTCATTCAGAGCGTAACGTCCACAGCGAAAGGTGGTAGGGCCGGCACTTTTAAAGGCTGAAATCCCGGCGGCTCAGGCCTGTCGTCCTCGCACTTTGGGAGGCCCAGGAGAACGGATCACTTGAGGTCAGGAGTTCGAGACCAGTGCGGCCAACATGGAGAAACCCCGTCTCTACTCAAAATACAAAAATTAGCCGGATGTGGTGGTGTGCGCCTGTAATCCCAGCCACTGAAGAAGAATCACTGGAATCCGGGAGGCAGAGGTTGCAGTGAGCCGAGGGAGTGCCACTGCACCCCCGCCTGGGTGACAGACTGAGAGAGACTCAGTCCCTCCCTACCAAAAAAGAAAGAAAGAAAGAAAGAAAGAAAGAAAGAAAGAAAGAAAGAAAGAAAGAAAAAAAAAAAAAAAAAAGAAAAAAGAAAAAAAAAACACAGGGACCGCCACCGGGCGCAGTGGCTCACACATGTAATCCCAGCACTTTGGGAGGCCGAGGTGGGCGGATCACCTGAGGTCAGGAGTTCAAGAGCAGCCTGGCCCACATGGTGAAACTCCGTCTCTACTAACATAGAAACATCTTCGGAGCATGATGGTGGGTGCCTGTAATCCCAGCTGCTCAGGAGGCTGAGACGGGAGAATCGCTTGAACCTGGGAGACGGTGGTTGCAGTGAGCCGAATCGCACCACCGCACTCCAGGCTGGGTGGCTGAGTGAGACTCTGTCTTAAAACAACAACAACAACAGCAGCAAAAAAAAAATAGCAAACGCACAAAAAAAGAACAGGCCAAAATACTCCATTGTCACTGAACGTTCCGCCACCAGACCGGAAACCCCCTGACTCAGGTCAAGGAGGTGGTGTTTCCTTCTCTCTGTCTCTGTCTCTGTCTCTCTCTCTCTCTCTCTCTCTCTCTCTCTCTCTCTCTCTCTCCCTCCCCCCCCCCAACTTTTATGTCTTGTTCAAGCAGACATGTGCAAGATTGTTACACAAGTAAACTTCTGACTGGGGGGTTCAGTGTGCAGATGATTTCATCACCCGGATAACTCAGCGCAGTACCCGACAGTTTTCGTGGTTTGGTTTTTTGTTTTGTTTTGTTTTGTTTTGTTTTTCCCTGAAGATGTCTCTCCTTCCACACCTCCTCCCTCAAGTAGGCTCCCGCCTCCCTGGTCCCCCTCGTTCTGCCCACGAGTTCTCATTATTTAGTTCCCAGTTATAGATGAGAACACGCGGTCTTTAGCTGATCGTTGCTTTCATCTTCGGCGGTGGCGGTGAAAGAGGCATGACACGAAATCGACCCTTAGGACGCTCCCCTCCGTCCACACCCCACACCCCCTCCCCACACACACCCTCATTCCTGCCCCCCCTCCTCAAACCCAAGACAGGAAGAAAGGCAGATATTAAAGTCAGAGGTCAGCCTCCAAGACGGTGGAGGCAAGGGATCTGAAAGGGTGAGCAAGCGATAGGGGTCGGGGGATGTCGTGGCCGAGCTAGCAAAAATAGGGGACCGACTTTCCAGCCCCAGCACACCCCCAATCCTCAACCGCAGCTAGCCTCTGGGTGGGGTTGCGCCTGTAAAAGCTTCTGAATGGAGAGAAGCCCAAGGCTATGGAAGGCATCAGCTCCAAGTCCGGGAAGGGAACAGGGCTTTGTGCATTGGAATGGGGCTTTAGAAGGCGGTGCTGCGGTTTCCAAAGCGACACGCCTCGCCTCGCCTCGCCTCGCCTCGCCCCGCCCCGCCTCGCCCAGAGCGAAACTCCGTCTCAAAAAAATAATAATAATTTTAAGATAATAATAATACTAAAAAATAAATAAATAAATAAATAAATAAATAAGAAATAAATAGTTAGTACAGCGGTCGTGGTCGTGAATCATTCCCCGGAGTCCAGGCGCAGTGGCTCACGCCCGTCACGCGAGCACTTTGGGACGCCGGGGCAGAAGGGTTGCAACAACATGATGAGACCCTGTCTGTGCAAAAACAGTTGAAAAGGAAGGCCGGGCGCGGCGGCTGACGCCTGCCGTCCCAGCACTTTGGGAGGCCGGGGAGGGAGAATCACCTGAGGTCGGGAGTTGGAGACCAGCCTGACCAACATGGAGAAGCCCCGTCTCTAGTAAAAATACAAAATCAACCAGACGTGGTGGTGCATACCTGCAACCCGAGCTACTACTCGGGAGGCAGACTCAGGAGAATCTCTTGAACCCGGGAGGCAGAAGTTGCGGTGAGCCGAGATCCGCGCCATTGCACTCCAGTCTGGGCAACAAGAGCGAAACTCTGTCTCGGGAAAAAGAAAAATAAAACAATAAAAATTGAAAATCATCTGGGCACAGTGGCGCATGCCCCGTGGTCCCAGGCACTACACTCTGGAGGCTGAGGTGGAAGGATCGCTTGAGTCCAGGAGCGTCCACACTGCAGTGAGTTTGGTTTTGATGGCACCACTGCCAGGGTGACAGAGTGAGACGCCGTCTGTAAATCAGTCAAGCAATCAATCAGATCACTGCAAGGAGCTCTCTATGTCTTACTTTCAATAGGTGTCTCTTCAGGCCAAGCAGGCATGGTGCCTCACGCCAGTAATCCCAGCACTTTGGGAGGCCGAGGTGGGATGAAAGAAGGAAGGAAGGAAGGAAGGAAGGAAGGAAGGAAGGAAGGAAGGAAGGAAGGAAGGACAGACAGAACAAAAAGTTTTACAACCCTTTTTTTCATAGTGTCAGGAATTTACAGATAATACAAGTAGTTTAGGTCAGGGGCCGATGTTATTAGTATTACTTTTTTTTTTTTTTTTTTAACTCCTACGGCCTGGTGGTGGTGCCAAGGTTGTCTGGCTATTTATCTGACTTTTGTTTGTTTCTAACGTTTTGCTTTCTCTCTTTCCTCCTGTCTTGTGAACTAGGCAAGGTGGGGGGAGGAGGGCAGCAGGAGCAGTAGAGGTCTCCTTCCTCATCCCCCACTTTGAGAATTTTCACTAATTAGTGGGCGGGTTCCCTTTCATTTTTACTTTTTGGGTCTTTTAGCGAGACAGAGTGATAGCGTTTTATGTAATACACTTGTGTGGAAGTTTTCTGACGAGCCATGGTAGCTACAAAACCTTTTATCATTGGAAGGAGCAAGTGTAATACACAGGGGCGCAGCAAGCAAGTAAGTTTCTTTTTTTTTTTTTTTTTTGAGACCGAGTCTCGCTCTGTCACCCAGGCTGGAGTGCTGTGGCCGGATCTCAGCTCACTGCAAGCTCCGCCTCCCGGGTTCACGCCATTCTCCTGCCTCAGCCTCCTGAGTAGCTGGGACTACAGGCGCCCGCCACCTCACCCGGCTAGTTTTTTTGTATTTTTTAGTAGAGACAGGGTTTCACCGTGTTAGCCAGGATGGTCTCGATCTCCTGACCTCGTGATCCGCCCGTCTCGGCCTCCCAAAGTGCTGGGATGACAGGCTTGAGCCACCGCGCCCGGCCAGCAAGTTTCTATTACAAGTAATACACTTACAGTGAGGGTTTTACATTTTCTACAGCTGGAAACTCTTTTCTAAATGAAGACCTAGGATCAAACCTGTGTTAAACCTGAACAGGCACATGTACTAACTTTGTCATGTCTTAAGCAGGTTAGTTTTTAACTGGGCCTTAAAACCTTTTTTTAGCAAGTAAAACAGTATTTTTTAATCAGAGAAGTTTTTACGAGCCCGACGCTTGAACTTGCGGCGTCTGTTTGGGGAAAGAGTTGGTTAAAGTCATGTTATCTTGAGGCATTAACCCTTCTGCTTCTCCAGGCCATTGGTCTCTTACGTTAGCCCTTCTATCAACATAACATGAAGAAACATCTAGGCTGCCAGCAATGTTTTCAGCCTACTGAGGAAATAGGTTTTTTTCTGTTTTTTTATTTTTATTTTTTAAATTTTTGGCTAAAGGAGGAGGTTCTGGTAACTTCTGGTTTATATGTTTAAAGAATGACTGAAAGACCTTGCGATCGTTGCTGGGCTGGACGGGTCTGGGTTTCCTAAGCAGTACGTGTACAGTGGGGACACCTTACATAGGTGTTTCTTCTAGCATGGTTATGGGTGGGGGGTGGGGTGGGGTGGTAACAACAACAAAGCAATGTATAGCATATTCATATCCAGCAAGGACGAAAGAGGTCCTCACCTGGGAAAAAGGTTGAATACAGCGACAGAACAATAGGAAAACAGTTAGTATTCTAGGAAAACTATCTGTCTTAAGATTTTTAACTACATTGACTTGCTTGATGAGTCCTCAAGCTTCGGCCGTGCATAGACTAGTCAGCTGCCGGTGTGTGACTAGAGCAGGGCTTGTGGTCCTCAGCAGCAGCTTGGAGCTTGGTCTCGTCTCAGGATCAGCCGGGCTGGATGATCTGCGCCCTGTTAGCCGGTCCACTTGTCCTGAGCTGTCGGTGTTAGCTGACTGTGGTGGATCCAAGACGCAACACCTGCAACTTTAACAGCAGTGGGAGTGGACAAGGTTACAGTATAGGGCTCATCCTATATGGGTTGTAGAAAAATTAGGTTTTACTTTAAACAGAGTCCCTAGATTTAAATGGGTGTCAGGCTTATAGGCATTATTTTTCTTTATTTAATTATGAACACTTCGTATGGCTATTTTGAAAGGCTGCATTTGCCTTTTAAAGGTTAATTTCTTTAGTTTCCGGAGGTCACCTTTTATTTGACCTACGATTTGCGGGTGGCCAACTGAACACAATCTTACAGGGCAGATACCTAGTTTGTTTGGTAGGGGTGCACCTGACTCGGAGGAGGACCGTAGGCAAAAACCTGATTTTATCTTAAGTGAATTTCCTGGCATATATCTATATATCTATCTATATCTATATCTATATCTGTATCTGTGTGTGTGTGTGTGTGTGTGTGTGTGTGTGTGTGTGTGTGTGTGTATATATATACATCTATCTATCTATCTATCTATCTATCTATCTATCTATATCTATATGGCAACCCTTTTTTTTTCGTTTTGTTTTTTGGTCGCCAGTAGCTGCTCGCTCGAGTGTCCAGTTCATGCGTTCCACCTTTTGTTGAACTTTGTGGCCGATAGGCTGCGTGTAACCTCTGTTGTATTGTTAACAGTCTTGTTAAATCTTGCACTATTCCAGCTACAGCTACAAATGCTGGCCTATTGTCTGACTTTAAAATCAGAGGTAGTCTTAAACCTGGGGATAATGTCTTTTAACAGTACTTTAGTCACTTCTTGTACTTTTTCTGTCCTGGTGGGGAAAACTGTAACTTACCCTGAAAAGGTGCAAACAAGCACTAGCCTCCAGCAGGGGGCAGTCCTGTAAAGTCTATAAGCAAGTTTTCACAAGGTATGGCTCTTTTTCCTGTTTCAGTTTCTTAGAGGAGGAGTTCCCCCCTCCCCCCATCCCCACCCCCACTCCGCCCCTTTGTCACTGTATCTAGTGGCTGAGCCTTCAGTGAGAAATTGGAATCCAGATACGGCAGAGTCTTGCTGTTTGTAACTTCTAATGTGACCATGGGCTCCTGGGAGCCTAATGAGAAGGTGCCTAGTCTGCCCTAGTCTTTACATTCTTCAGCTCCCGTCAGCCTGATCAGATGAGTGTCTGGTTCCTCCAAGGTGCAGCAGCCCTTGGCCGATGGCCTCTTTGTCTTGCGGCCTTGGCCATTTCCTGTATTGCCTTCTGAACATTTACCCTTCTAGAGTCTTTTTTTTTTTTTTCCATCTCGCACATTAATCTCTCTCTAGCCTTGTCCGGCTCTGGAATCCTTGCCTAACTTGACTTCGGTCATGTCTACATCCACGTCCGCGGCCTCTCACAATGCTGCTTCCCCCCCCCGCGTTCTCACGCTCCTACGGCCAGCTGGTGGGGCCCGAGAAACGGCACGGGCCCTGCCCCCGCCCACGCACTGCTGTCTGTCTCTCCTGTTTTCTTTTGATTCTCTATCTTTACACTTGCTTTTAGTCTTTCTTTTTCTTTTGCTCTTTTCCCTCTTTTCTAGAGTTTAACAGGCTCTTTTCTTTATACACTTGGAGGGTGAAACAGGCATACCGAGAGTCAGCGTAAATGTTTACAGTCTTACCCTCACCGAGTTCTAAGGCCCGGATTAAAGCAATGAGCCCAGCTTAACGACAGCGTCCAGGGTTACCACCGCATATTCTGCACATCTCTCCCCTCGTGGGTTGGTGAAGCTGTTCCCGTCCACGCATAGCTCCTAGTGTACTGATGCCCAAGGCTGGTCCCGGAGGTCAGATCTGCTAGAGTACACTGGAGTCCAACACCTCTACACAGTCATGCTCGACAGGGCTCTAGCTGTCGGGAGCAAGGCGGTGGGTTCAGGGTGTTCCCAGTTTAGTAGCTCAATGGTTGAAAAGGGCTGATAGATGAAAGTCTGTTGCCCACCCCCCTCCCCCCGGGATGTGGGCCTGGTCATTATAATAGACAGGTCCTCGTATCTCCCTGAGAGGCATTTACAGAGCTCGAGTAAGACCAGATCTGAGATGGCCCACTTGACTATCTCGACTTCTTTCCTTGGCCTCTGGAGGCTCCGATCCTTCCCTTCGAGGTGAGACCTGGGGCGTGTCAGCTCCTGAATCTCATTTCTGAGGGGGTTGTTGGCCTCGGTGAAGCGGGGTAGGCTGGGAAACATGGAGAAAGAATCTGTGTTATCTCTCGTGGCTCCCGTAAAAACTGGCTTCTCTTGCCGTTTCCTGGGACTCCCTTTTTAAAAAAACTCTGTGTCTGCCGGCGAAGCCGCTCTTACTTTTACTTTTGGCTATTTTGCACAAAGTTGTTAAACAGGGCTAAATTAACGCTGGCTTTGTCTATAATCTATTTCGCCGTGAGTCCATATAAAGGAATTTGATCTAGGTACACAGGCTGTCCTCCGACCCCGTCACCACCTGAACTACACGGCCAATTGTTCTCTGCCTGTAGTTCCTTCCGTGGGCCATCCAACAGCAGAAGAGGGCAATTCTAATTCACCCAGAGTTCGTGACCTCTAGGGGGTTAACTGAACTCTATAATCTCCTGCAAAACCTTTTGTAAGGTTCTGTAACATGCATTTTAGTAGGGTAAGTTGTGACGACTTGATGACTTTCCTTTTATTTTTCTTTTTGAAACGTTTTTAAGAGGGCTCCTAGCAGAGTGGGCTTACTTTGTGTCTGACCTATGTTTCTCTCGAGACGAAACAACATTCACCCTACGAGAAGGAAAGGGTAAAAGGTCACTCAGTCACGTAATTCACACTAAATCAAAATGAAAGCTAAAACCAAAGTGTCGTTAAGGGCACACCTGTTCGTCAAGCAATTTAAGCCAAACCAAAATCAGGAGCAAGACCAAAGTGGCAATCAAGGCAGGCCTGTTTATCAAGCAATTCAAGTCAAGTCAAAATCGAAACCGAAACCAAAGTATCAACCAATGAATTCAAGTCAAGTCAGAAACCAAAACCAAAGTGCCGGTAGAGGCACGCCGTGGGTGATCAGGCCACGCTTCCACTCAAACGGAGTGGGGGAAGTTCCAAAGAGCAGTCTCAGCAAGTTTCAGATGTCCGGACTGAAAGTGCCAGTTCCTTCCCAGTGTCCAGCCACTGTGCGGATCCTCCACGGGGGCGTGCTGTGCACTGCTCTTTGGAGGCGAGGCATCGCACCGGGGCAGATGCCTACCCGGCAGCACTCTGAGGATCCGCATCGCTCAAGCTGGCCAGAGTCCCCCGCAGGGATGCTCTACAGGGCAGGCATAAGCCGCCTAAGGGGCTGCCTCGACCCTCCGTGCATCACCAGCTCGCTTCCCGGTGAGGGAACCCAGAAATGTAGCAGGACAAGCCGCAGACAAAACTCCTGAGACACCGGATTAAAGAAGGAAGAGGTTTTTCATTCGGCCGGGAGCGTCGGCAGACTCGCATCTTAGGAGCCGAGCTCCCCGAAAAAGACTTTTTTAAAGGCTTACAACCTCAAGGGTTGCACGTGAAAGGGTCGTGACAAATCGAGCAAGCGTGGGAAACGTGACTGGGGGCTACCTGCATCAGCTAACAGAACAAAAAGTTTTACAAGGAATTCACAGATAACAGAAGTAGTTCAGGTCGGGGGTCGATGTTATTATTATTACTTCCTCTTTTTCTTTTTTTTTTCCTTTTTTTTTTCTTTCTTTCTTTCTTTCTTTCTTTCTTTCTTTCTTTCTTTCTTTCTTTCTTTCTTTCTTTCTTTGTTTTTTTAAATCTCCTAGGGCCGTGTGGTGGCACCAAGGGTGTCTGGCCATTTATCTTGCTTTCGTTCCTTTCTAACTTTCTGCTTTCTGTCTTTCCTCTTGTCTTGTGAACTAGGCGAGGTGCGGGGAGGAGGGCAGCAGGAGTAGTAGTGGTCTCCTTCCTTATTATTATTATTTTGAGACAGAGTCTCGCTCTGTCACCCAGGCTGGATCGCCACGGCACGATCTCGGCTCACT
>NC_133415.1:40445000-40452500 GCF_049350105.2 Macaca mulatta | reverse complement strand
GCGCGTGCGCACAGCCCCCAAGGCCCCCCGCCGTCCACCCACCTCCTTTCTGTGAGGCAAGGCGCCTCCAGTTAACCCACACACGACCGATCGGAGGCAGAACGGCAGCCCCTCGGCGGCCGGCCGGCGCACGCGTGGCCGGCCCGAGCCCACCGCCACCGCTCACACGGCCCGCGCTCCCCCGCCAGAGGGGAGCACGGGACGTGCGCTCGCCAGACCAGGCGGCGCCCTTCCCCGCGTGGGAGGGGCGCGTCTCACTCAACCGCCTCGACCCGCACAGCCAACGAGCTCCCTCAGGACCCACGCGCGGACACCATGGCGGCGACCGGAGGAGGGGGCGCTGGGGGCGGGAGCGACACACCACCGCTCGGCCTCGGGCACCTGAGAGACAGCCCGGGGCGCTCCAGGAGCACCGCAAAGGCCCAGGCGGAGCCAGCGCTCGTGCAATACCCGAGAGGGCAGCACGGCGGGCCAGCGGGACAGCACCCCCACCGCCGCGGAGGGGGGCGGCCCACGAGGCGACGACCACAAGAGGCGAAAGCGAGGAGTGCCTGCTGCGTCAGAGGACCCCCGCTGACCCACGCCGGACGCCACGAGGCAGACGGCGGGGTCGGGACAGCGAGGTCGGGCCGGGTTCCGCACCCCAGTGCCTCCCAACGCACCGCCCGCAGGCGGGGATGGGAGACGGGGGAAACCCCGCGGGCGGGACGAGAAGAACGGGTCTCATTCACCACGAATGCCCGCCCCTCGCCCGTCGCGGCTCGGTCCCGGCCCGGGAGAGCGTGACATCACCACATCGATCAGGGAAAGCATCCCCGGAGCAGGGTCGGCCAGCCAGCCACAGCCTCCCCAGAGGCCAGCGAGCAGATCAGCCTGGCCATCCCCAGCTCCAGGACAGGGGCGGCAGACAACCCGGCAGAGACGAGGAATGCCTGACACGCACGGCACGGAGCCAGCGGGAGTGGGGTTGTCTCGGCCGCCCCAGGTGCCCGCAGCGGGGAGCGCACGGTGGCAGGGTAAGCCCGCGCCACCTTCCCCGCCGCCCCCAGGTGGGTCAGAGACCCGGACCCAAGGCGGCACCGGGAGCTGGGACGCTCGGATGCATGAGAGACCGGGCACACGGGCCCCAGCAGGCGGCTCAAGCACGAGCAGGGCCGGCTAGCCGGGTCACCGGGAGGCCGAAGACCCGCGACGCATCCAAGAGACCCAACCTCTCCAGCGACAGGTCGCCAGAGGACAGCGTGTCAGCAATAACCCGGTGGCCCAAAATGCCGGCTCGGAGTGAAACATATACCTCCCCAGGAGACAGGAGGTCGAGTCACCGACCACGCCGCCGGCCCAGGGAACCCGCGACACGGGCATCTGTCCCCAAAATCGCCACCATCGCAGCCAGACACGGAGCACCCAGGGCCCTCTGGTCGACCCCAGGACACACGCCGGAGCAGCGCCGGGCCAGGGACGTCCTCCCGGCCACCCGTGCCACGCAGGGGCCGGCCCGAGTCTCCAGAGCGAGACTCGGAAGCGTTTCCGGCCGTCCCCTCGTACGACCGGGACACACGAGGGACCGAAGGCCGGCCAGGTGTGACCTCTCGGGCCGCACGCGCGCTCAGGGAGCGCTCTCCGACTCCCCACGGGGACTTGCAAACAACAGGTCACGGCAGAGGGACCGCTCCCCGGCACCCGGGGGACGAGGCAGGACGGTCCCCGGCTCCCCACGGGGACTTGCAGAAAAAATTCGGCCGCTGCCTCAGACGGCCAGGATGCGCGCGGGCCCGCGACCGGGCCGGGAAGGGTGTCCCCAGCCTCCCACCCCAAGCCCGGTGGGTCCCCGCGGGTCGCGGGTCAGGCCTCGGGAGCCGCGGCGTGCTGGTCGACCAACCCCGGCAGCCCCACACCCGGCTCTGGCCCGAAAGCGCAGCGACAACCTCTCCCCACATAAGCCTGCACGCCTGAGCTCTGACTCACAAGTGACGCGCCAGAGCTCTGGCGCGACCGGGACAGCCCGGCTGACGACCGCGGTCTTTCCGGAGCTCTGCCTAGCTCACAGCGGGGACGGTCCCCTCCCTCGGCAGCTGCCACCGCAGCTCCGGAAGCCAAGGGAACGATATAAAAGCGGCCGCCAGATGGAGTCCGACAACCGTCGCGAACGTCACCAAGACAGATCCGGATGGCAGGCCGGCCCGCGGACCGCAAAACCGAAACCGTGAGTCGAGAGACGCTATCCCGAGGCCGAAAACGCAGCCCCTGTACCCCAACCCCACAGAAACGGTCCCCAAACCCTGTCTCTGCATGGACCGCGACACAGTCAGAAGACAACCCACGGCGTGTGGATGTTCGGAGAGGCATCTCGGTGGGAGAAACAACAAGCAAGGACTCGGTCGCGGGTCGTTGAGGACACAGGGAGACACAGAATGCGTAGGCTCTTCCTGAATCCAGACAGAGAAGGAGGGAGGGAGGGAGGGAGGGAGGGAGGGAGGGAGGGAGGAAAGGCAGGCAGGCAGGCAGGCAGGCAAACATAAAGAAGGAAACAGAGAAAGAAAGAAAGGAAGGAAAACCTAAAGGAGAGAAAGAAAGAAAAGAGAAGAAAAGAGAAGACAAATATTAATATAAGTATTTCCATTTGTATATAGGTATAACATATAAAACTACATTAAAATAGAAAAAAATTTATATGCATACACATGAATGAACAGATAAAAATGAATAAACAAAAAATAAGATAACATAACATAAGCAAATAGGCCAGGCGCGGTGGCTGACGCCTGTGATCCCAGCACTTTCAGAGGCTGGGGGAGAGAGAGAGAAAAAAAATGAAAGAAAGAAAGAAAGAAAGAAAGAAAGAAAGAAAGAAAGAAAGAAAGAAAGAAAGAAAGAGAGAGAGAGAGAGAGAGAGAGAAAGAAAGAAAGAAAGAAAGAAAGAAAGGAAGAAAGAAAGAAAGAGAGAGAGAAAGAAAGACAGAAAGAAAGAAAGAAGAAAGAGAGAGAGAGAGGGAGAAAGACAGCGAGAAAGAAAGACGAGAGAAGAAAGAAAAAAAAAGAAAGAGGAAAGACAGGAAGAAAGACAAAGCAAGAAAGCAAGAAAACAAGACAGCAAGAAAGCACGACAGAAAGAGAGAAAGAGACAGAAAGAAAAAGCAAGAAAGCAGCAGAGAGAGAGAGAGAGAGAGAGAGAGAGAGAGAGAGAGAGGCGCGAGGCGAGGCGAGGCGAGGCGAGGCGAATCTACCTGCTTTCACTACATGTGGGGAGAATCAGGAAAGCCCCCACTAACAACAAGGCCTGAAGTGGAGCTGCCATCTGTGAAATCCGAGCAGAAGAGTCCACACGGGTTAAAGACACGAAGAAAGACAGGGAAACAACTGCTCAAAGAGAAGAACAATCTGGCCCAGCCAGGGTCTGTCTCCTGAAGTTGTGTGGGCAACGAGGGAGTGGGACGGAGGGAGGGAGTGGGACGGAGGGAGGGAGGGCCTCCGAGGCTCGTGTCAAACAATAAATGATAATAAAATAAAAGGAAGTTAAAAAAAAAAATTGCGCATCATTCGTAGCATCACTGACGCCTCGAAAGGCGAGAGGCATGTGTTTATGTCACTGTGGGACTGTTTTCTTTTTTCTTTTCTCTTTTTCTTCCCTCTCTTCCCGGAAACTCACTTTTTAATTATTTCATTTTCCTTTTCTTTTTTTTTTTTTAATTTTTAATTTTACTTTCATTTTTACTTTTATTTTTAATTGCTTGAGAGGTTGTCTCCCTCTCTCGCCCAGGCTGGTGTACAGTGGCGCGATCTCGGCTCACTGCAACCTCCGCCTCCCAGGTTCAAGTGATTCTCCTGCCTCAGCTCGGCCTCCCGAGTAGCTGAGATTACAGAGGCGCACGACCATGCCCGGCTAATTTTTGGTATTTTGACTAGAGACGGACGGGGTTTCACCATACTGGCCCTGCTCGTCTGACCACCTCGTGATCCAGCGATCCACCACCCTCGGCGTCCCAAAGTGCTGGGATGACAGGCTTGAGCCACCGCGCCGGGCCTAGTTATTCCTTTTATTTTATTTCTAATTTTTAATTGTACGTATGCACGTATGCATGTATGTATGTATGTATGTATGTATGTATGTATGCATGCATGCATGTATCTATCCTTTTCTTTTTTTTTGAGACGGACAGAGAGAGACAGTGAGAAACAGAGAGAGAGAGAGAGAGACAGACAGACAGACAGAGAGAGAGAGAGAGAAACAGACGGGGGGGGAGAGAGAGAGAGAGAGAGAGAGAGAGAGAGAGAGAGACCAACAGACAGAAGGACAGGCAGAGAAAGAGAGTAAGACAGAAGACAGACACAGGGAGAGAGACAAGCGGGGGGGGGGGGAGAGAGAGAGAGAGAGAGAGAGAGAGAGAGAGCTCCCAGACATCACGAAGCCGTTTCAATGACATATTCTCTCTGGTCTTTGTCTGGGGATATTCAGTTTTTCAACGTAGGCCTCAAGGGCTCCCAGATGTCCCTTTCGAATCTCTACAAAGAGAGTGTCTCCAACCTGCCTAATCAAAACAAAGGTGTAACCCTTTAGGATGAGTCCACACATCGCAAAGCAGTTTCTCAAATACATTCTTTCTAATTTTCATCTGGGAATATTAGGTGATTCACCATAGGCCTAAAGGGACTCCCAAAAATCCATTCAGAGAGACTGCCCAAAAAAAGTGTTTCTAACCTGATGAATCCAAAGAATGGTGTATCGCTAAGAGATCAATCTACGCATCACAAATCAATGTGACAGATAGCCTCTCTCTGGTTTTAATCTGTGGATAGTCTGCTTTCCAACGTAGGCCTCAATGGGTTTCCAAATGTCCCCTCACAGATTCTACGGAAAGCGTGTTTCCAACCTCCTGGTTCAAAAGAATTATCCGTTCGAGGTGAATCCACACGTCAAAAAGCAGTTTCACCAGCAGCAGTTTTTCTCCTTTTCCTCTGGGGATGTTCACTTTCACCAGGAGCCACAAAGGGCTCCCAAATGTCCCTTCGAAGATTCTGCAAAGAACTGCTTCCAATCGGCCGCGTGCAGCGGCTCACGCCTGTCATCCCAGCATTTTGGGAGGCAGAGGCGGGTGGATCACCTGAGGTCAGGAGTTCGAGACCAGCCTGGCCAAAACGGTGAAACCCCATCTCTACCAAGAACACAAAAAATTTGCCGGGCTTGGTAGCGGGTGCCTGTGATCCCAACTACTTGGGAGGCTGAGGCAGGAGAATCCCTTCAACTGGAAGGCAGAGGTTGCAGTGAGCCGAGATGGTGTCACTGCACTCCAGCCTGGGGGACAGAGTGAGAGTCTGTCTTAAAAAAAATAAAAACATTAAGAAAAAAATACTACTACTACAACAACAACAACAACAACAACAACAACAACAACAACAACAAAATGCTTCCAATCTGCTGAATCAACAGAAAGGTTTAACTCAGTAAGAGGAATCTACACATCGCTAAAAAGCAGTTTTACAGATAGCTTCTTGTTAGTTTTTATCTACAGTTTCCTGGTTTTCACCCTAGGCCTCGAATAGCTCCCAAATGTCCTTTTGCAGATTCTACAAAAGGGCCGCTTCCAACCTGGTATATCAAAAGAAAGGTTTCACTCTGTGAGATGAATCCACACACGACAAAGCAGTTTCAGAGACAGCTTCTTTCTAGTTTTTATTTGGGGATATTCGGTTTTTCACACTAGGCCTCAGTGGGCTCCCAAAGGTATACTCGCGGATTCTACAGAAAGAGTGCTTCAAACCTCCTCAATCAAAAATTAGTTGTAATTCGGTGCCATGAATCCACACATCACAAAGCGGTATCATAGAGAGCTTCTTTCTATTTCTCTGGTGGGGATACTCGGTTTTTCACAACAGGCCCCAGTGGGCTCCCAAATGTCCATTCTGCTTCCAAACTGCTGAATCCAAAGGCAGTTTTAACTCGGTATGATGAATCCACACGTCACAAAGCTGTTTCATGAAGACCTTCTCTCTCGTTTTTATCTGAAAACATAAGATTTTTTCACCATACGACACAAGGGTCTCCGAAATGTACACAGACAGATTCAACAAAAAAACCCTTCCAACCTGCTGAGTAAAAAGAAAGGTTTAACTCTGCGAGACGAATACACACACGACAAAGCAGCTTCACAGAGAATGGTGTTTTTTGTTTGTTTGTTTGCTTGCTTGCTTGCTTGCTTGCTTGCTTTTTGGTTTGTTTTCTTGGTTTTTTTTTTTTTTTTTTTTTTTTTTTTGGAGACGCACTTTCGCTCTTGTTGCTCAGACTGGAGCGCAATGGCGCCATCTCGCCTCACTGCGACCTCCGCCTCCCAGGTTCAAGCAATTCTCCTGCCTCCGTTTCCCTTCCCGAGTAGCTGGGATTACAGGCATGTGCCACCACGCCCGGCTAATTTTGTATTTTCAGTAGAGACGGGGTTTCTCCATGTGGGTCAGTCTGGTCTCGAACTGCCGACCTCAGGTGATCTGCCAGCCTCGGCCTCCCAAAGTGCTGGGATGACAGGCGTGAGCCACCGCGCCCGTACAATTGTATTGTATCGTATTGTATTGTATTTACATTGATTGATTGATTGATTGATGCTGCCTGATCAAAGGTCACTCAGGCCCAGTCGTCAAAGTGGCGATTTCCTAGGCAACAAGGAAGGGGGGAGCTTGGAGGTGGGGGCGGGGGCGGTGGAGAAGACACAGTTGCCCCAGGCTGTGCGCAGGCGGCCTGAGCTTCCTTCCTCTGTTGAGGCCTCCATTTTCAGAGTAACAGTGGCCGCTAGGTGATGCCCGACGTCTGCCAATGAGACTGTCAGCCCGGAATGAATTGGGATCGCCTGGAGGGGGAGGCGGGAGGGGGAAGGATGGAGGCCCCCACAGCACAGTGGGTCACCGCGCCCTTCCAGGCGATCCCCACAACTAATCGACCAGGGCCCCTGGGGGCACACAGCCTAAGACCCCAGCCATCGGATCATCTGGAACTTCTGTCCGAAGACGAGAGACGAGAGACCGACTGGAAATTCTCTCGGTCAAGGTCCAAACGTAAAAGAATCACTGACACAGACACCAGGACTAACTAAGACAATTTGTAAAAGTTTCCGTGTTTTGGGTGAATCCGCGTATTTCTGGATCACAAAATTACTGATTTTGAACATTGCGGTTTTTCCACTCCTTACGTGTACGGTCCTGTGATAGACAGACCAGGGGACTCCTCAGCTCAGAGTCCATGAGGCCAGAAGCTGACATCCTAAATTTCTATGTAGAATGAATTTCAGCAAGCCAGCCAAACACTCTGCCGTAAAACTGTCCGGAAGACAAGCGGTGGTGTTTCGGGGGCGGATTTGGGGGGGGGGGGGGAGCCGGGTGCGGTACGCTCACGCCTGTCATCCCCGCACTTTGGGAGGCCGAGGGCAGGCGGATCCCTCGAGATGGTGGCCATTGCACTCCAGCGTGGGCAACAAGAGCGAAAACTCCGTCCAAAACAAGAACAACAACAGAAACGTG
>NC_133415.1:40430000-40440000 GCF_049350105.2 Macaca mulatta | reverse complement strand
CGAGAAACCGGTTGCCCCGGGCTCGGTGAAGTTTCGGCGAGACCTCCCTCCGTGCCACCTCGACTTTCAGTAACAGTGGCCGCTAGGTGATGCCCGAAGACAACCGATGCCTGCAAGTGTCAGTCATCACGGAAAAGAAGTGAAGGATGGATCGCTCTGGGTCGGGGTGGAGGTTGGGGAGGGGGATGCGGCGGAGGCACACCGCGTCGCCGGCGTCTCCCGGATCCCTCTCAGACCAGGCCATTTCCGGGCCCAGGGAGTCCTCCCACGCGATGCCCGCGACTGGTCGACCAGAACCCCCAGGGGCACAGCCAAAGTTTCTGCCCCTGGGATCACCTGGCACTTCCATTCCCCCAGAGAGAAGAGAGGACCAGGGGTGCGGGGCGCGTGGAGGACGCCAGGGGTGGAGGTGGGAGCTACCAAAGACACAAGTGCGGTCATTAGCGTGTCAGAGTGGACTCCAGACCCACGACCTCAGAGAGGCAATCCCTGAACGAGTGTTAGTGCATGACATCCACGCTCCCGGACACGGCGTGGATTTCACGGGGAAAGCAGTGCACATCACACTCCCTTCCTGTTCCGGGGCAAGATTTTGCTCCCGAAGTACCCATTTCTCAACCGTGTTCCCCAAAGTCCACCCTGTCGTGAATCAGTCATGAATCTAGTCAGTACGGTGAATCGCGGAGCAGCCACATCCCACCACGAAGATCGGAGTCCGCACACTACACATCGCCCCACGCGGTGTCTCCCCACAAGAACATCACCGCCGTCCTAGCCGAGTAGTGATACAGTGCCATTTCTTTCATTTTCTCTTTCTCGCTTGCTATTTATTTATTTATTTATTTATTTATTTTTGAGACAGAGTCTCACTCACTCTACAGCCCAAGCTGTAGCGCTGTGGCACGATCTCGGCTCACGGCAACCCCCGCCTCCCAGGTTCAAGCGATTCTCCCGCCTCCGACTCCCGAGTAGCTGGGATCACAGGGGTCTGCCCCACCGCACCCGACTCAGTTTTGTAGTTTTAGTAGAGACGGGGTTTCACCACGTGGGCCAGGCTGGTCTTGAACTCCTGACCTCCTGATCCGCCCGCCTCGGCTTCCCAAAGTGCTGGGGTGACAGACGTGAGCCACCGCGTTCAGCCCCTACGGTGCCATTGCTTGGAAATCACTCGTGGGAACACACACTTATGGGTCACGTGTGAAGAATTTTCCTTTGTCTATTTTTTTTCCCCTTTTTTTCGTGTGTGTGTGTGTGTGTGTGTGTGTGTGTGTGTGTGTGTGTGTGCGTGCGTGTGCGCGCGCGGTGGGACGGAGTTTCGCTCTTGCTGCCCAGGCTGGAGTGCAATGGCGCGATCTCGGCTCACTGCAACCTCCGCTTGCCAGGTTCCAGCGATTCTCCTGCGTCTGCCTCCCGAGTAGCTGGGATTACAGGCCTGCGCCCCCATGCCCGGCTAATTTTGTATTTTTAGTAGAGACGGGGTTTCTTCATGTGGGTCAGGCTGGCCTCGAACTCCCGACCTCAGGTGATCCACCCGCCTCGGCCTTCCAAAATGCTGGGATGACGGGCATGAGCCACCGTGCCCGGCCTTAGCCGTTTATTTTAAAGTCGAGGAGCTTATCAGGGAAATACGAGAAGTTTGGACATCACAGGTGACAGAGAGAAAGGTCTGCAAATGGCCCTTCCATCCAAGTGGGGACCCGGCCTCGATCTCCCGAAATCATGCACCCAGTGGGGAAGCCCGGCAAGGCCCGTCTGTGTAGATTCCTCTCGGCCTCTCTAAGCACGCACTTCTCACTTTGGTGGAAGGGGCAGGGCCCTCTCTGGGACGGGGGAATCTGACAGACAAAGAGACAGACGTAGAAAAAGAGAGATCGACAGACAGAGACAGAGAGAAACGGACAGAAAGAGCGAGAGAGCGAGAGAGCGAGAGCGAGAGCGAGAGAGAGAGAGAAACAGACTAGACAGGGAGGGGGAGAGAGGGAGAGAGACAGACAGAGACAGACAGACAGGCAAAAAAGAGAGTAAGACAGAAGACAGACACAGTGAGTGAGAGACACAGGTAGAGAGAGAGAGAGAGAGAGAGAGAGAGAGAGAGAGACAGAGAGACAGAGAGAAAGAGAGGGACAGGCAGACAGATAAAGAGAGTGACAGAGAAAGACATAGACGGACAGTGAGAGACAGAGAGAAAGAGACAGAGAGAGAGAGAGAGAGAGAGAGAGAGAGAGAGAGAGAGAGGCAGACAGACAGACAGGCAAAGAAAGAGAGTAAGACAGAAGACAGACACAGTGAGAGAGACAGGAAAGACAGAAACGGACAGAGAGAGACAGAGAGGAACAGACAGAAAGAGAGAGGGTCCTAGCCCAATAGCGATACAGTGCCATTTCTTTCATTTCCTCTTTCTTTCCTTCTTTCTTTCTTTCTTTCTTTCTTTCTTTCTTTCTTTCTTTCTTCTTTTTTTATTTTTTTATTTTTTTGAGACGGAGTCTTGCTCTGTCACCCAGGCTGGAGTGCAGTGGCGCGATCGCAGCTCCCTGCAACCTCCGCCTCCCGGGTTCACACCATTCTCCGGCCTCAACCTCCCGAGTAGCTGGGACTACAGGCGCCGGCCACTACACCCAGATAATTCGTTTGTTTTTTTTGGAGAGACGGGGTTTCACCATGTTAGCCAGGATGGTCTCGATCTCCTGACCTGGCGATCCGCCCGCCTCAGCCTCCCAAAGTACTAGGATGACAGACGTGAGCCACTGCGTTCAGTCTACAGTGCCGTATCTCAGAAATCACTCACAGGAACAGACACTTACAGGTCATGTGTAGAGTTTCTTTTTTTGTTTTGTTTTGTTTTGTTTTGTTTTGTTCCGTTTTGTTTTGTTTTGCACGAGGAGGTGGCGGGATGGAGTTTCGCTCTTGCGTCCCAGGATGGAGTGAAATGGCAGAGGGGACTCAGGGAGTCAACCTATGGCAGAGATGGCACGTCATTCAGAGCGTAACGTCCACAGCGAAAGGTGGTAGGGCCGGCACTTTTAAAGGCTGAAATCCCGGCGGCTCAGGCCTGTCGTCCTCGCACTTTGGGAGGCCCAGGAGAACGGATCACTTGAGGTCAGGAGTTCGAGACCAGTGCGGCCAACATGGAGAAACCCCGTCTCTACTCAAAATACAAAAATTAGCCGGATGTGGTGGTGTGCGCCTGTAATCCCAGCCACTGAAGAAGAATCACTGGAATCCGGGAGGCAGAGGTTGCAGTGAGCCGAGGGAGTGCCACTGCACCCCCGCCTGGGTGACAGACTGAGAGAGACTCAGTCCCTCCCTACCAAAAAAGAAAGAAAGAAAGAAAGAAAGAAAGAAAGAAAGAAAGAAAGAAAGAAAGAAAAAAAAAAAAAAAAAAGAAAAAAGAAAAAAAAAACACAGGGACCGCCACCGGGCGCAGTGGCTCACACATGTAATCCCAGCACTTTGGGAGGCCGAGGTGGGCGGATCACCTGAGGTCAGGAGTTCAAGAGCAGCCTGGCCCACATGGTGAAACTCCGTCTCTACTAACATAGAAACATCTTCGGAGCATGATGGTGGGTGCCTGTAATCCCAGCTGCTCAGGAGGCTGAGACGGGAGAATCGCTTGAACCTGGGAGACGGTGGTTGCAGTGAGCCGAATCGCACCACCGCACTCCAGGCTGGGTGGCTGAGTGAGACTCTGTCTTAAAACAACAACAACAACAGCAGCAAAAAAAAAATAGCAAACGCACAAAAAAAGAACAGGCCAAAATACTCCATTGTCACTGAACGTTCCGCCACCAGACCGGAAACCCCCTGACTCAGGTCAAGGAGGTGGTGTTTCCTTCTCTCTGTCTCTGTCTCTGTCTCTCTCTCTCTCTCTCTCTCTCTCTCTCTCTCTCTCTCTCTCCCTCCCCCCCCCCAACTTTTATGTCTTGTTCAAGCAGACATGTGCAAGATTGTTACACAAGTAAACTTCTGACTGGGGGGTTCAGTGTGCAGATGATTTCATCACCCGGATAACTCAGCGCAGTACCCGACAGTTTTCGTGGTTTGGTTTTTTGTTTTGTTTTGTTTTGTTTTGTTTTTCCCTGAAGATGTCTCTCCTTCCACACCTCCTCCCTCAAGTAGGCTCCCGCCTCCCTGGTCCCCCTCGTTCTGCCCACGAGTTCTCATTATTTAGTTCCCAGTTATAGATGAGAACACGCGGTCTTTAGCTGATCGTTGCTTTCATCTTCGGCGGTGGCGGTGAAAGAGGCATGACACGAAATCGACCCTTAGGACGCTCCCCTCCGTCCACACCCCACACCCCCTCCCCACACACACCCTCATTCCTGCCCCCCCTCCTCAAACCCAAGACAGGAAGAAAGGCAGATATTAAAGTCAGAGGTCAGCCTCCAAGACGGTGGAGGCAAGGGATCTGAAAGGGTGAGCAAGCGATAGGGGTCGGGGGATGTCGTGGCCGAGCTAGCAAAAATAGGGGACCGACTTTCCAGCCCCAGCACACCCCCAATCCTCAACCGCAGCTAGCCTCTGGGTGGGGTTGCGCCTGTAAAAGCTTCTGAATGGAGAGAAGCCCAAGGCTATGGAAGGCATCAGCTCCAAGTCCGGGAAGGGAACAGGGCTTTGTGCATTGGAATGGGGCTTTAGAAGGCGGTGCTGCGGTTTCCAAAGCGACACGCCTCGCCTCGCCTCGCCTCGCCTCGCCCCGCCCCGCCTCGCCCAGAGCGAAACTCCGTCTCAAAAAAATAATAATAATTTTAAGATAATAATAATACTAAAAAATAAATAAATAAATAAATAAATAAATAAGAAATAAATAGTTAGTACAGCGGTCGTGGTCGTGAATCATTCCCCGGAGTCCAGGCGCAGTGGCTCACGCCCGTCACGCGAGCACTTTGGGACGCCGGGGCAGAAGGGTTGCAACAACATGATGAGACCCTGTCTGTGCAAAAACAGTTGAAAAGGAAGGCCGGGCGCGGCGGCTGACGCCTGCCGTCCCAGCACTTTGGGAGGCCGGGGAGGGAGAATCACCTGAGGTCGGGAGTTGGAGACCAGCCTGACCAACATGGAGAAGCCCCGTCTCTAGTAAAAATACAAAATCAACCAGACGTGGTGGTGCATACCTGCAACCCGAGCTACTACTCGGGAGGCAGACTCAGGAGAATCTCTTGAACCCGGGAGGCAGAAGTTGCGGTGAGCCGAGATCCGCGCCATTGCACTCCAGTCTGGGCAACAAGAGCGAAACTCTGTCTCGGGAAAAAGAAAAATAAAACAATAAAAATTGAAAATCATCTGGGCACAGTGGCGCATGCCCCGTGGTCCCAGGCACTACACTCTGGAGGCTGAGGTGGAAGGATCGCTTGAGTCCAGGAGCGTCCACACTGCAGTGAGTTTGGTTTTGATGGCACCACTGCCAGGGTGACAGAGTGAGACGCCGTCTGTAAATCAGTCAAGCAATCAATCAGATCACTGCAAGGAGCTCTCTATGTCTTACTTTCAATAGGTGTCTCTTCAGGCCAAGCAGGCATGGTGCCTCACGCCAGTAATCCCAGCACTTTGGGAGGCCGAGGTGGGATGAAAGAAGGAAGGAAGGAAGGAAGGAAGGAAGGAAGGAAGGAAGGAAGGAAGGAAGGAAGGACAGACAGAACAAAAAGTTTTACAACCCTTTTTTTCATAGTGTCAGGAATTTACAGATAATACAAGTAGTTTAGGTCAGGGGCCGATGTTATTAGTATTACTTTTTTTTTTTTTTTTTTAACTCCTACGGCCTGGTGGTGGTGCCAAGGTTGTCTGGCTATTTATCTGACTTTTGTTTGTTTCTAACGTTTTGCTTTCTCTCTTTCCTCCTGTCTTGTGAACTAGGCAAGGTGGGGGGAGGAGGGCAGCAGGAGCAGTAGAGGTCTCCTTCCTCATCCCCCACTTTGAGAATTTTCACTAATTAGTGGGCGGGTTCCCTTTCATTTTTACTTTTTGGGTCTTTTAGCGAGACAGAGTGATAGCGTTTTATGTAATACACTTGTGTGGAAGTTTTCTGACGAGCCATGGTAGCTACAAAACCTTTTATCATTGGAAGGAGCAAGTGTAATACACAGGGGCGCAGCAAGCAAGTAAGTTTCTTTTTTTTTTTTTTTTTTGAGACCGAGTCTCGCTCTGTCACCCAGGCTGGAGTGCTGTGGCCGGATCTCAGCTCACTGCAAGCTCCGCCTCCCGGGTTCACGCCATTCTCCTGCCTCAGCCTCCTGAGTAGCTGGGACTACAGGCGCCCGCCACCTCACCCGGCTAGTTTTTTTGTATTTTTTAGTAGAGACAGGGTTTCACCGTGTTAGCCAGGATGGTCTCGATCTCCTGACCTCGTGATCCGCCCGTCTCGGCCTCCCAAAGTGCTGGGATGACAGGCTTGAGCCACCGCGCCCGGCCAGCAAGTTTCTATTACAAGTAATACACTTACAGTGAGGGTTTTACATTTTCTACAGCTGGAAACTCTTTTCTAAATGAAGACCTAGGATCAAACCTGTGTTAAACCTGAACAGGCACATGTACTAACTTTGTCATGTCTTAAGCAGGTTAGTTTTTAACTGGGCCTTAAAACCTTTTTTTAGCAAGTAAAACAGTATTTTTTAATCAGAGAAGTTTTTACGAGCCCGACGCTTGAACTTGCGGCGTCTGTTTGGGGAAAGAGTTGGTTAAAGTCATGTTATCTTGAGGCATTAACCCTTCTGCTTCTCCAGGCCATTGGTCTCTTACGTTAGCCCTTCTATCAACATAACATGAAGAAACATCTAGGCTGCCAGCAATGTTTTCAGCCTACTGAGGAAATAGGTTTTTTTCTGTTTTTTTATTTTTATTTTTTAAATTTTTGGCTAAAGGAGGAGGTTCTGGTAACTTCTGGTTTATATGTTTAAAGAATGACTGAAAGACCTTGCGATCGTTGCTGGGCTGGACGGGTCTGGGTTTCCTAAGCAGTACGTGTACAGTGGGGACACCTTACATAGGTGTTTCTTCTAGCATGGTTATGGGTGGGGGGTGGGGTGGGGTGGTAACAACAACAAAGCAATGTATAGCATATTCATATCCAGCAAGGACGAAAGAGGTCCTCACCTGGGAAAAAGGTTGAATACAGCGACAGAACAATAGGAAAACAGTTAGTATTCTAGGAAAACTATCTGTCTTAAGATTTTTAACTACATTGACTTGCTTGATGAGTCCTCAAGCTTCGGCCGTGCATAGACTAGTCAGCTGCCGGTGTGTGACTAGAGCAGGGCTTGTGGTCCTCAGCAGCAGCTTGGAGCTTGGTCTCGTCTCAGGATCAGCCGGGCTGGATGATCTGCGCCCTGTTAGCCGGTCCACTTGTCCTGAGCTGTCGGTGTTAGCTGACTGTGGTGGATCCAAGACGCAACACCTGCAACTTTAACAGCAGTGGGAGTGGACAAGGTTACAGTATAGGGCTCATCCTATATGGGTTGTAGAAAAATTAGGTTTTACTTTAAACAGAGTCCCTAGATTTAAATGGGTGTCAGGCTTATAGGCATTATTTTTCTTTATTTAATTATGAACACTTCGTATGGCTATTTTGAAAGGCTGCATTTGCCTTTTAAAGGTTAATTTCTTTAGTTTCCGGAGGTCACCTTTTATTTGACCTACGATTTGCGGGTGGCCAACTGAACACAATCTTACAGGGCAGATACCTAGTTTGTTTGGTAGGGGTGCACCTGACTCGGAGGAGGACCGTAGGCAAAAACCTGATTTTATCTTAAGTGAATTTCCTGGCATATATCTATATATCTATCTATATCTATATCTATATCTGTATCTGTGTGTGTGTGTGTGTGTGTGTGTGTGTGTGTGTGTGTGTGTGTGTATATATATACATCTATCTATCTATCTATCTATCTATCTATCTATCTATATCTATATGGCAACCCTTTTTTTTTCGTTTTGTTTTTTGGTCGCCAGTAGCTGCTCGCTCGAGTGTCCAGTTCATGCGTTCCACCTTTTGTTGAACTTTGTGGCCGATAGGCTGCGTGTAACCTCTGTTGTATTGTTAACAGTCTTGTTAAATCTTGCACTATTCCAGCTACAGCTACAAATGCTGGCCTATTGTCTGACTTTAAAATCAGAGGTAGTCTTAAACCTGGGGATAATGTCTTTTAACAGTACTTTAGTCACTTCTTGTACTTTTTCTGTCCTGGTGGGGAAAACTGTAACTTACCCTGAAAAGGTGCAAACAAGCACTAGCCTCCAGCAGGGGGCAGTCCTGTAAAGTCTATAAGCAAGTTTTCACAAGGTATGGCTCTTTTTCCTGTTTCAGTTTCTTAGAGGAGGAGTTCCCCCCTCCCCCCATCCCCACCCCCACTCCGCCCCTTTGTCACTGTATCTAGTGGCTGAGCCTTCAGTGAGAAATTGGAATCCAGATACGGCAGAGTCTTGCTGTTTGTAACTTCTAATGTGACCATGGGCTCCTGGGAGCCTAATGAGAAGGTGCCTAGTCTGCCCTAGTCTTTACATTCTTCAGCTCCCGTCAGCCTGATCAGATGAGTGTCTGGTTCCTCCAAGGTGCAGCAGCCCTTGGCCGATGGCCTCTTTGTCTTGCGGCCTTGGCCATTTCCTGTATTGCCTTCTGAACATTTACCCTTCTAGAGTCTTTTTTTTTTTTTTCCATCTCGCACATTAATCTCTCTCTAGCCTTGTCCGGCTCTGGAATCCTTGCCTAACTTGACTTCGGTCATGTCTACATCCACGTCCGCGGCCTCTCACAATGCTGCTTCCCCCCCCCGCGTTCTCACGCTCCTACGGCCAGCTGGTGGGGCCCGAGAAACGGCACGGGCCCTGCCCCCGCCCACGCACTGCTGTCTGTCTCTCCTGTTTTCTTTTGATTCTCTATCTTTACACTTGCTTTTAGTCTTTCTTTTTCTTTTGCTCTTTTCCCTCTTTTCTAGAGTTTAACAGGCTCTTTTCTTTATACACTTGGAGGGTGAAACAGGCATACCGAGAGTCAGCGTAAATGTTTACAGTCTTACCCTCACCGAGTTCTAAGGCCCGGATTAAAGCAATGAGCCCAGCTTAACGACAGCGTCCAGGGTTACCACCGCATATTCTGCACATCTCTCCCCTCGTGGGTTGGTGAAGCTGTTCCCGTCCACGCATAGCTCCTAGTGTACTGATGCCCAAGGCTGGTCCCGGAGGTCAGATCTGCTAGAGTACACTGGAGTCCAACACCTCTACACAGTCATGCTCGACAGGGCTCTAGCTGTCGGGAGCAAGGCGGTGGGTTCAGGGTGTTCCCAGTTTAGTAGCTCAATGGTTGAAAAGGGCTGATAGATGAAAGTCTGTTGCCCACCCCCCTCCCCCCGGGATGTGGGCCTGGTCATTATAATAGACAGGTCCTCGTATCTCCCTGAGAGGCATTTACAGAGCTCGAGTAAGACCAGATCTGAGATGGCCCACTTGACTATCTCGACTTCTTTCCTTGGCCTCTGGAGGCTCCGATCCTTCCCTTCGAGGTGAGACCTGGGGCGTGTCAGCTCCTGAATCTCATTTCTGAGGGGGTTGTTGGCCTCGGTGAAGCGGGGTAGGCTGGGAAACATGGAGAAAGAATCTGTGTTATCTCTCGTGGCTCCCGTAAAAACTGGCTTCTCTTGCCGTTTCCTGGGACTCCCTTTTTAAAAAAACTCTGTGTCTGCCGGCGAAGCCGCTCTTACTTTTACTTTTGGCTATTTTGCACAAAGTTGTTAAACAGGGCTAAATTAACGCTGGCTTTGTCTATAATCTATTTCGCCGTGAGTCCATATAAAGGAATTTGATCTAGGTACACAGGCTGTCCTCCGACCCCGTCACCACCTGAACTACACGGCCAATTGTTCTCTGCCTGTAGTTCCTTCCGTGGGCCATCCAACAGCAGAAGAGGGCAATTCTAATTCACCCAGAGTTCGTGACCTCTAGGGGGTTAACTGAACTCTATAATCTCCTGCAAAACCTTTTGTAAGGTTCTGTAACATGCATTTTAGTAGGGTAA
>NC_133415.1:40402500-40412500 GCF_049350105.2 Macaca mulatta | reverse complement strand
CGCCACCAGGACGCACGCGGGGGTCTCACCGCCAGCAGCCTCCGAGCACGAAGGCGGCCCCGCGTGGCACCTGGAGCGGCCGACCAGGCCTTCAGCGATCCCTGCGGCTCCCCCACCGCCACGCCCAGTCGCACGCGGCCAGAGCCCCCGGAGCCCGCTTCCCCCCAACACGCACCGCAAGGCCGACCCAAACCCTCCGGGCGCCCACCGGGCCGCCACCGACCTGGCCCCGAAGGCGCGCGCCGTGGGGGTACGCGGACACCGGGCCAACCAGCGTGGCCGGCGGCGGCGACGCCCCCAGAAGGCGGAGCCGGGTTCGGGCCCAGACGGGGCGGCCAACAGCATAAAAGCCGGTGAGCCGCTCGGGGAAGAGAGGATCGGCAGGCGGCGGACAGGGAAAAGGAGCACAAGGCAGGCAAGGAGCCAGGGGGCCACGGAGACGAGGGCACGGGGAACCCGCAGGGGGCTAACTCGGGCAAGCAACCCTCAGGCGCGGCCGGGCCACCAGGAAAACACGGCCACGGGATCCCACCGCCACAGACACGAGGGCGGTCCCGCAGCGCCCCGCCTGGGACGCCGAACGGCCCTTGGGCAGCCCACCGAGCAACCCCCTCACGAGCCCCGGGTCCCGCCACCGGCGGCCCCAAAGCAACCTCAGCCACAAGCCCAACACCAGGGGCCACATGTCGCCCGTCTCTCGTCCGTCCCGGACCCGGTCCCGCTCCGGGAGACCGGCGCGCCGCCCCGTGGGGACGGCTCGCTCCCCAAGGACCAGGCGGCCCCACACCCCGCGCCACGCGAACGCGGTCATCGGCAGCGGTCGCGGCTCGGCACGGGAGCGGGCGGAGAGCCGGCTCACAGCGGAGAGCGGCGTCGCGCGCCAGACGGAGTGCCACGCGCACCCGCCGCTCGCAGCAGCCTTCCCATCCGCTAGGACGTCGGGCCCGGCCCAGCGGGATCCTCCCCCAACTCGGAAGGGGGAGGCGCGGGCCACAGTAGACGACGAGCCGCGCGCTCGGCCCCCGCCGCGGGGTCCGGCGGAACCCTCACTGTCCCCCCACCTCATCCCATCGAGGCGGGGGCAGCGGAGGAGGAGGGTTCTCTGCAGGCGAGTCGCTACGGCAGCGCTACCACAACACAGAGAGAGGCGGCGAGCCGGGGGATCCGGTACCCCAAGGCACACCTCTCGGATCGCTAGAGAAGGCTTTCTCACCGAGGGTGGGTCACGCTCCCCACCCGCCAGTCGCCCCTCGTCGGGCCCGCAGAGGCGCTCAGGGACGCCTGGGGAAGGGAGGGGGCCTGCGGCGCGAGAAGAAACCTGCGGCAACCTGGAGCGTTTGCGGTCAGGGCAGGGGCCCGGCCGGCGCGCGTGCGCACAGCCCCCAAGGCCCCCCGCCGTCCACCCACCTCCTTTCTGTGAGGCAAGGCGCCTCCAGTTAACCCACACACGACCGATCGGAGGCAGAACGGCAGCCCCTCGGCGGCCGGCCGGCGCACGCGTGGCCGGCCCGAGCCCACCGCCACCGCTCACACGGCCCGCGCTCCCCCGCCAGAGGGGAGCACGGGACGTGCGCTCGCCAGACCAGGCGGCGCCCTTCCCCGCGTGGGAGGGGCGCGTCTCACTCAACCGCCTCGACCCGCACAGCCAACGAGCTCCCTCAGGACCCACGCGCGGACACCATGGCGGCGACCGGAGGAGGGGGCGCTGGGGGCGGGAGCGACACACCACCGCTCGGCCTCGGGCACCTGAGAGACAGCCCGGGGCGCTCCAGGAGCACCGCAAAGGCCCAGGCGGAGCCAGCGCTCGTGCAATACCCGAGAGGGCAGCACGGCGGGCCAGCGGGACAGCACCCCCACCGCCGCGGAGGGGGGCGGCCCACGAGGCGACGACCACAAGAGGCGAAAGCGAGGAGTGCCTGCTGCGTCAGAGGACCCCCGCTGACCCACGCCGGACGCCACGAGGCAGACGGCGGGGTCGGGACAGCGAGGTCGGGCCGGGTTCCGCACCCCAGTGCCTCCCAACGCACCGCCCGCAGGCGGGGATGGGAGACGGGGGAAACCCCGCGGGCGGGACGAGAAGAACGGGTCTCATTCACCACGAATGCCCGCCCCTCGCCCGTCGCGGCTCGGTCCCGGCCCGGGAGAGCGTGACATCACCACATCGATCAGGGAAAGCATCCCCGGAGCAGGGTCGGCCAGCCAGCCACAGCCTCCCCAGAGGCCAGCGAGCAGATCAGCCTGGCCATCCCCAGCTCCAGGACAGGGGCGGCAGACAACCCGGCAGAGACGAGGAATGCCTGACACGCACGGCACGGAGCCAGCGGGAGTGGGGTTGTCTCGGCCGCCCCAGGTGCCCGCAGCGGGGAGCGCACGGTGGCAGGGTAAGCCCGCGCCACCTTCCCCGCCGCCCCCAGGTGGGTCAGAGACCCGGACCCAAGGCGGCACCGGGAGCTGGGACGCTCGGATGCATGAGAGACCGGGCACACGGGCCCCAGCAGGCGGCTCAAGCACGAGCAGGGCCGGCTAGCCGGGTCACCGGGAGGCCGAAGACCCGCGACGCATCCAAGAGACCCAACCTCTCCAGCGACAGGTCGCCAGAGGACAGCGTGTCAGCAATAACCCGGTGGCCCAAAATGCCGGCTCGGAGTGAAACATATACCTCCCCAGGAGACAGGAGGTCGAGTCACCGACCACGCCGCCGGCCCAGGGAACCCGCGACACGGGCATCTGTCCCCAAAATCGCCACCATCGCAGCCAGACACGGAGCACCCAGGGCCCTCTGGTCGACCCCAGGACACACGCCGGAGCAGCGCCGGGCCAGGGACGTCCTCCCGGCCACCCGTGCCACGCAGGGGCCGGCCCGAGTCTCCAGAGCGAGACTCGGAAGCGTTTCCGGCCGTCCCCTCGTACGACCGGGACACACGAGGGACCGAAGGCCGGCCAGGTGTGACCTCTCGGGCCGCACGCGCGCTCAGGGAGCGCTCTCCGACTCCCCACGGGGACTTGCAAACAACAGGTCACGGCAGAGGGACCGCTCCCCGGCACCCGGGGGACGAGGCAGGACGGTCCCCGGCTCCCCACGGGGACTTGCAGAAAAAATTCGGCCGCTGCCTCAGACGGCCAGGATGCGCGCGGGCCCGCGACCGGGCCGGGAAGGGTGTCCCCAGCCTCCCACCCCAAGCCCGGTGGGTCCCCGCGGGTCGCGGGTCAGGCCTCGGGAGCCGCGGCGTGCTGGTCGACCAACCCCGGCAGCCCCACACCCGGCTCTGGCCCGAAAGCGCAGCGACAACCTCTCCCCACATAAGCCTGCACGCCTGAGCTCTGACTCACAAGTGACGCGCCAGAGCTCTGGCGCGACCGGGACAGCCCGGCTGACGACCGCGGTCTTTCCGGAGCTCTGCCTAGCTCACAGCGGGGACGGTCCCCTCCCTCGGCAGCTGCCACCGCAGCTCCGGAAGCCAAGGGAACGATATAAAAGCGGCCGCCAGATGGAGTCCGACAACCGTCGCGAACGTCACCAAGACAGATCCGGATGGCAGGCCGGCCCGCGGACCGCAAAACCGAAACCGTGAGTCGAGAGACGCTATCCCGAGGCCGAAAACGCAGCCCCTGTACCCCAACCCCACAGAAACGGTCCCCAAACCCTGTCTCTGCATGGACCGCGACACAGTCAGAAGACAACCCACGGCGTGTGGATGTTCGGAGAGGCATCTCGGTGGGAGAAACAACAAGCAAGGACTCGGTCGCGGGTCGTTGAGGACACAGGGAGACACAGAATGCGTAGGCTCTTCCTGAATCCAGACAGAGAAGGAGGGAGGGAGGGAGGGAGGGAGGGAGGGAGGGAGGGAGGAAAGGCAGGCAGGCAGGCAGGCAGGCAAACATAAAGAAGGAAACAGAGAAAGAAAGAAAGGAAGGAAAACCTAAAGGAGAGAAAGAAAGAAAAGAGAAGAAAAGAGAAGACAAATATTAATATAAGTATTTCCATTTGTATATAGGTATAACATATAAAACTACATTAAAATAGAAAAAAATTTATATGCATACACATGAATGAACAGATAAAAATGAATAAACAAAAAATAAGATAACATAACATAAGCAAATAGGCCAGGCGCGGTGGCTGACGCCTGTGATCCCAGCACTTTCAGAGGCTGGGGGAGAGAGAGAGAAAAAAAATGAAAGAAAGAAAGAAAGAAAGAAAGAAAGAAAGAAAGAAAGAAAGAAAGAAAGAAAGAAAGAGAGAGAGAGAGAGAGAGAGAGAAAGAAAGAAAGAAAGAAAGAAAGAAAGGAAGAAAGAAAGAAAGAGAGAGAGAAAGAAAGACAGAAAGAAAGAAAGAAGAAAGAGAGAGAGAGAGGGAGAAAGACAGCGAGAAAGAAAGACGAGAGAAGAAAGAAAAAAAAAGAAAGAGGAAAGACAGGAAGAAAGACAAAGCAAGAAAGCAAGAAAACAAGACAGCAAGAAAGCACGACAGAAAGAGAGAAAGAGACAGAAAGAAAAAGCAAGAAAGCAGCAGAGAGAGAGAGAGAGAGAGAGAGAGAGAGAGAGAGAGAGGCGCGAGGCGAGGCGAGGCGAGGCGAGGCGAATCTACCTGCTTTCACTACATGTGGGGAGAATCAGGAAAGCCCCCACTAACAACAAGGCCTGAAGTGGAGCTGCCATCTGTGAAATCCGAGCAGAAGAGTCCACACGGGTTAAAGACACGAAGAAAGACAGGGAAACAACTGCTCAAAGAGAAGAACAATCTGGCCCAGCCAGGGTCTGTCTCCTGAAGTTGTGTGGGCAACGAGGGAGTGGGACGGAGGGAGGGAGTGGGACGGAGGGAGGGAGGGCCTCCGAGGCTCGTGTCAAACAATAAATGATAATAAAATAAAAGGAAGTTAAAAAAAAAAATTGCGCATCATTCGTAGCATCACTGACGCCTCGAAAGGCGAGAGGCATGTGTTTATGTCACTGTGGGACTGTTTTCTTTTTTCTTTTCTCTTTTTCTTCCCTCTCTTCCCGGAAACTCACTTTTTAATTATTTCATTTTCCTTTTCTTTTTTTTTTTTTAATTTTTAATTTTACTTTCATTTTTACTTTTATTTTTAATTGCTTGAGAGGTTGTCTCCCTCTCTCGCCCAGGCTGGTGTACAGTGGCGCGATCTCGGCTCACTGCAACCTCCGCCTCCCAGGTTCAAGTGATTCTCCTGCCTCAGCTCGGCCTCCCGAGTAGCTGAGATTACAGAGGCGCACGACCATGCCCGGCTAATTTTTGGTATTTTGACTAGAGACGGACGGGGTTTCACCATACTGGCCCTGCTCGTCTGACCACCTCGTGATCCAGCGATCCACCACCCTCGGCGTCCCAAAGTGCTGGGATGACAGGCTTGAGCCACCGCGCCGGGCCTAGTTATTCCTTTTATTTTATTTCTAATTTTTAATTGTACGTATGCACGTATGCATGTATGTATGTATGTATGTATGTATGTATGTATGCATGCATGCATGTATCTATCCTTTTCTTTTTTTTTGAGACGGACAGAGAGAGACAGTGAGAAACAGAGAGAGAGAGAGAGAGACAGACAGACAGACAGAGAGAGAGAGAGAGAAACAGACGGGGGGGGAGAGAGAGAGAGAGAGAGAGAGAGAGAGAGAGAGAGACCAACAGACAGAAGGACAGGCAGAGAAAGAGAGTAAGACAGAAGACAGACACAGGGAGAGAGACAAGCGGGGGGGGGGGGAGAGAGAGAGAGAGAGAGAGAGAGAGAGAGAGCTCCCAGACATCACGAAGCCGTTTCAATGACATATTCTCTCTGGTCTTTGTCTGGGGATATTCAGTTTTTCAACGTAGGCCTCAAGGGCTCCCAGATGTCCCTTTCGAATCTCTACAAAGAGAGTGTCTCCAACCTGCCTAATCAAAACAAAGGTGTAACCCTTTAGGATGAGTCCACACATCGCAAAGCAGTTTCTCAAATACATTCTTTCTAATTTTCATCTGGGAATATTAGGTGATTCACCATAGGCCTAAAGGGACTCCCAAAAATCCATTCAGAGAGACTGCCCAAAAAAAGTGTTTCTAACCTGATGAATCCAAAGAATGGTGTATCGCTAAGAGATCAATCTACGCATCACAAATCAATGTGACAGATAGCCTCTCTCTGGTTTTAATCTGTGGATAGTCTGCTTTCCAACGTAGGCCTCAATGGGTTTCCAAATGTCCCCTCACAGATTCTACGGAAAGCGTGTTTCCAACCTCCTGGTTCAAAAGAATTATCCGTTCGAGGTGAATCCACACGTCAAAAAGCAGTTTCACCAGCAGCAGTTTTTCTCCTTTTCCTCTGGGGATGTTCACTTTCACCAGGAGCCACAAAGGGCTCCCAAATGTCCCTTCGAAGATTCTGCAAAGAACTGCTTCCAATCGGCCGCGTGCAGCGGCTCACGCCTGTCATCCCAGCATTTTGGGAGGCAGAGGCGGGTGGATCACCTGAGGTCAGGAGTTCGAGACCAGCCTGGCCAAAACGGTGAAACCCCATCTCTACCAAGAACACAAAAAATTTGCCGGGCTTGGTAGCGGGTGCCTGTGATCCCAACTACTTGGGAGGCTGAGGCAGGAGAATCCCTTCAACTGGAAGGCAGAGGTTGCAGTGAGCCGAGATGGTGTCACTGCACTCCAGCCTGGGGGACAGAGTGAGAGTCTGTCTTAAAAAAAATAAAAACATTAAGAAAAAAATACTACTACTACAACAACAACAACAACAACAACAACAACAACAACAACAACAAAATGCTTCCAATCTGCTGAATCAACAGAAAGGTTTAACTCAGTAAGAGGAATCTACACATCGCTAAAAAGCAGTTTTACAGATAGCTTCTTGTTAGTTTTTATCTACAGTTTCCTGGTTTTCACCCTAGGCCTCGAATAGCTCCCAAATGTCCTTTTGCAGATTCTACAAAAGGGCCGCTTCCAACCTGGTATATCAAAAGAAAGGTTTCACTCTGTGAGATGAATCCACACACGACAAAGCAGTTTCAGAGACAGCTTCTTTCTAGTTTTTATTTGGGGATATTCGGTTTTTCACACTAGGCCTCAGTGGGCTCCCAAAGGTATACTCGCGGATTCTACAGAAAGAGTGCTTCAAACCTCCTCAATCAAAAATTAGTTGTAATTCGGTGCCATGAATCCACACATCACAAAGCGGTATCATAGAGAGCTTCTTTCTATTTCTCTGGTGGGGATACTCGGTTTTTCACAACAGGCCCCAGTGGGCTCCCAAATGTCCATTCTGCTTCCAAACTGCTGAATCCAAAGGCAGTTTTAACTCGGTATGATGAATCCACACGTCACAAAGCTGTTTCATGAAGACCTTCTCTCTCGTTTTTATCTGAAAACATAAGATTTTTTCACCATACGACACAAGGGTCTCCGAAATGTACACAGACAGATTCAACAAAAAAACCCTTCCAACCTGCTGAGTAAAAAGAAAGGTTTAACTCTGCGAGACGAATACACACACGACAAAGCAGCTTCACAGAGAATGGTGTTTTTTGTTTGTTTGTTTGCTTGCTTGCTTGCTTGCTTGCTTGCTTTTTGGTTTGTTTTCTTGGTTTTTTTTTTTTTTTTTTTTTTTTTTTTGGAGACGCACTTTCGCTCTTGTTGCTCAGACTGGAGCGCAATGGCGCCATCTCGCCTCACTGCGACCTCCGCCTCCCAGGTTCAAGCAATTCTCCTGCCTCCGTTTCCCTTCCCGAGTAGCTGGGATTACAGGCATGTGCCACCACGCCCGGCTAATTTTGTATTTTCAGTAGAGACGGGGTTTCTCCATGTGGGTCAGTCTGGTCTCGAACTGCCGACCTCAGGTGATCTGCCAGCCTCGGCCTCCCAAAGTGCTGGGATGACAGGCGTGAGCCACCGCGCCCGTACAATTGTATTGTATCGTATTGTATTGTATTTACATTGATTGATTGATTGATTGATGCTGCCTGATCAAAGGTCACTCAGGCCCAGTCGTCAAAGTGGCGATTTCCTAGGCAACAAGGAAGGGGGGAGCTTGGAGGTGGGGGCGGGGGCGGTGGAGAAGACACAGTTGCCCCAGGCTGTGCGCAGGCGGCCTGAGCTTCCTTCCTCTGTTGAGGCCTCCATTTTCAGAGTAACAGTGGCCGCTAGGTGATGCCCGACGTCTGCCAATGAGACTGTCAGCCCGGAATGAATTGGGATCGCCTGGAGGGGGAGGCGGGAGGGGGAAGGATGGAGGCCCCCACAGCACAGTGGGTCACCGCGCCCTTCCAGGCGATCCCCACAACTAATCGACCAGGGCCCCTGGGGGCACACAGCCTAAGACCCCAGCCATCGGATCATCTGGAACTTCTGTCCGAAGACGAGAGACGAGAGACCGACTGGAAATTCTCTCGGTCAAGGTCCAAACGTAAAAGAATCACTGACACAGACACCAGGACTAACTAAGACAATTTGTAAAAGTTTCCGTGTTTTGGGTGAATCCGCGTATTTCTGGATCACAAAATTACTGATTTTGAACATTGCGGTTTTTCCACTCCTTACGTGTACGGTCCTGTGATAGACAGACCAGGGGACTCCTCAGCTCAGAGTCCATGAGGCCAGAAGCTGACATCCTAAATTTCTATGTAGAATGAATTTCAGCAAGCCAGCCAAACACTCTGCCGTAAAACTGTCCGGAAGACAAGCGGTGGTGTTTCGGGGGCGGATTTGGGGGGGGGGGGGGAGCCGGGTGCGGTACGCTCACGCCTGTCATCCCCGCACTTTGGGAGGCCGAGGGCAGGCGGATCCCTCGAGATGGTGGCCATTGCACTCCAGCGTGGGCAACAAGAGCGAAAACTCCGTCCAAAACAAGAACAACAACAGAAACGTGAAGTGCCGTCTGCTGTTCTTTTTGCTTCCCACCCCGAGAAGAACAGAATACAGCTGTTGTCTCCCTGCCCGCCTGCCTGCCTGCCTGCCTGCCTGCCTGCCTGTCTGCGTGCCTGTCTGTCTGTCTGTCTGTCTGTCTGTCTGTCTGTGACAGGGTCTCGCTCTGTCTTTCGCCCAGACTGGAGTGCAGTGACACCATTGTGGCTCACTGCAGCCTCAACTTCCCCGGGGTTAGGGGATTCTTCTAAGGGATCCTACGGCCTCGGCCTCCCAAAGTGTTGGGGTTACAGGCGTGAGCCATCAGCACCCGGCCTGAGTTCATACATCTGGTCTCACTACGCCTTAACCACACGCCCGTGAAGCACTCAAGTCAAGAGAGAGTCGGCAAGAGACTTTCAGCATTCTCTCCCAAAACCAGTGAGGTGGATGGCGGCCCTGTGTTTCCCAAGCTCCTGTGGTTTTAAGTGGCCACGCGTAGAGGATAGATAGATTTAAAATGTTTCCAGAGAGGCGCAAGCCACAGTCATTCAGGACATCCGAGCGCGAGATGGGGTTTCTGACAGCGACTTAAGGGCCAGGGAGGGCCAGAGTCTGCCGAGGCCCTCGTTCCAGTGGTGGGGCCGATGGAACCCAAGGCTGAGGGAGCCAGCAGTCCGCACAGAGAGAGCTCCAGCCCTAGGCCCCACCGTGCAGACCGACTCAGAAGGAAGAGAGTCCCTCATCCTACATACGTCACATCCCTCCACTGAACTTGGGAGCGGATCCGTTTTCCAAACATGAGGTGACTCTCGGTTCGAAATGGATCACAAGGGGCCGGGCTTTCCAGAGTCGGCATGATAAAGCAGTCATTCTGTGGCACAGAACGAGGTGTGGCTCTTATCTAGACTCCGCAGTGAAAGCCAGTGAAACAGGGCGAAACCCCGTGTCTACTAAAAATTAAAAGAGGAGCCGGGCATGGTGCCGCTTGAAGGCAGGAGAATCGCTGGAACCCGGGAGGCAGAGGTTGCAGTGAGCTGAGATCACACCACTGCACTCCAGCCTGGGGGACAGAGCGAGACCGCATCTCAGAAACAGACAAACACACAAAGCCAATCAAGGTGTTTAACTCAACGTGTCACCCACGGGTCTCTCGACAG
>NC_133415.1:40387500-40397500 GCF_049350105.2 Macaca mulatta | reverse complement strand
TCAGCCCCTACGGTGCCATTGCTTGGAAATCACTCGTGGGAACACACACTTATGGGTCACGTGTGAAGAATTTTCCTTTGTCTATTTTTTTTCCCCTTTTTTTCGTGTGTGTGTGTGTGTGTGTGTGTGTGTGTGTGTGTGTGTGTGTGCGTGCGTGTGCGCGCGCGGTGGGACGGAGTTTCGCTCTTGCTGCCCAGGCTGGAGTGCAATGGCGCGATCTCGGCTCACTGCAACCTCCGCTTGCCAGGTTCCAGCGATTCTCCTGCGTCTGCCTCCCGAGTAGCTGGGATTACAGGCCTGCGCCCCCATGCCCGGCTAATTTTGTATTTTTAGTAGAGACGGGGTTTCTTCATGTGGGTCAGGCTGGCCTCGAACTCCCGACCTCAGGTGATCCACCCGCCTCGGCCTTCCAAAATGCTGGGATGACGGGCATGAGCCACCGTGCCCGGCCTTAGCCGTTTATTTTAAAGTCGAGGAGCTTATCAGGGAAATACGAGAAGTTTGGACATCACAGGTGACAGAGAGAAAGGTCTGCAAATGGCCCTTCCATCCAAGTGGGGACCCGGCCTCGATCTCCCGAAATCATGCACCCAGTGGGGAAGCCCGGCAAGGCCCGTCTGTGTAGATTCCTCTCGGCCTCTCTAAGCACGCACTTCTCACTTTGGTGGAAGGGGCAGGGCCCTCTCTGGGACGGGGGAATCTGACAGACAAAGAGACAGACGTAGAAAAAGAGAGATCGACAGACAGAGACAGAGAGAAACGGACAGAAAGAGCGAGAGAGCGAGAGAGCGAGAGCGAGAGCGAGAGAGAGAGAGAAACAGACTAGACAGGGAGGGGGAGAGAGGGAGAGAGACAGACAGAGACAGACAGACAGGCAAAAAAGAGAGTAAGACAGAAGACAGACACAGTGAGTGAGAGACACAGGTAGAGAGAGAGAGAGAGAGAGAGAGAGAGAGAGAGAGACAGAGAGACAGAGAGAAAGAGAGGGACAGGCAGACAGATAAAGAGAGTGACAGAGAAAGACATAGACGGACAGTGAGAGACAGAGAGAAAGAGACAGAGAGAGAGAGAGAGAGAGAGAGAGAGAGAGAGAGAGAGAGGCAGACAGACAGACAGGCAAAGAAAGAGAGTAAGACAGAAGACAGACACAGTGAGAGAGACAGGAAAGACAGAAACGGACAGAGAGAGACAGAGAGGAACAGACAGAAAGAGAGAGGGTCCTAGCCCAATAGCGATACAGTGCCATTTCTTTCATTTCCTCTTTCTTTCCTTCTTTCTTTCTTTCTTTCTTTCTTTCTTTCTTTCTTTCTTTCTTCTTTTTTTATTTTTTTATTTTTTTGAGACGGAGTCTTGCTCTGTCACCCAGGCTGGAGTGCAGTGGCGCGATCGCAGCTCCCTGCAACCTCCGCCTCCCGGGTTCACACCATTCTCCGGCCTCAACCTCCCGAGTAGCTGGGACTACAGGCGCCGGCCACTACACCCAGATAATTCGTTTGTTTTTTTTGGAGAGACGGGGTTTCACCATGTTAGCCAGGATGGTCTCGATCTCCTGACCTGGCGATCCGCCCGCCTCAGCCTCCCAAAGTACTAGGATGACAGACGTGAGCCACTGCGTTCAGTCTACAGTGCCGTATCTCAGAAATCACTCACAGGAACAGACACTTACAGGTCATGTGTAGAGTTTCTTTTTTTGTTTTGTTTTGTTTTGTTTTGTTTTGTTCCGTTTTGTTTTGTTTTGCACGAGGAGGTGGCGGGATGGAGTTTCGCTCTTGCGTCCCAGGATGGAGTGAAATGGCAGAGGGGACTCAGGGAGTCAACCTATGGCAGAGATGGCACGTCATTCAGAGCGTAACGTCCACAGCGAAAGGTGGTAGGGCCGGCACTTTTAAAGGCTGAAATCCCGGCGGCTCAGGCCTGTCGTCCTCGCACTTTGGGAGGCCCAGGAGAACGGATCACTTGAGGTCAGGAGTTCGAGACCAGTGCGGCCAACATGGAGAAACCCCGTCTCTACTCAAAATACAAAAATTAGCCGGATGTGGTGGTGTGCGCCTGTAATCCCAGCCACTGAAGAAGAATCACTGGAATCCGGGAGGCAGAGGTTGCAGTGAGCCGAGGGAGTGCCACTGCACCCCCGCCTGGGTGACAGACTGAGAGAGACTCAGTCCCTCCCTACCAAAAAAGAAAGAAAGAAAGAAAGAAAGAAAGAAAGAAAGAAAGAAAGAAAGAAAGAAAAAAAAAAAAAAAAAAGAAAAAAGAAAAAAAAAACACAGGGACCGCCACCGGGCGCAGTGGCTCACACATGTAATCCCAGCACTTTGGGAGGCCGAGGTGGGCGGATCACCTGAGGTCAGGAGTTCAAGAGCAGCCTGGCCCACATGGTGAAACTCCGTCTCTACTAACATAGAAACATCTTCGGAGCATGATGGTGGGTGCCTGTAATCCCAGCTGCTCAGGAGGCTGAGACGGGAGAATCGCTTGAACCTGGGAGACGGTGGTTGCAGTGAGCCGAATCGCACCACCGCACTCCAGGCTGGGTGGCTGAGTGAGACTCTGTCTTAAAACAACAACAACAACAGCAGCAAAAAAAAAATAGCAAACGCACAAAAAAAGAACAGGCCAAAATACTCCATTGTCACTGAACGTTCCGCCACCAGACCGGAAACCCCCTGACTCAGGTCAAGGAGGTGGTGTTTCCTTCTCTCTGTCTCTGTCTCTGTCTCTCTCTCTCTCTCTCTCTCTCTCTCTCTCTCTCTCTCTCTCCCTCCCCCCCCCCAACTTTTATGTCTTGTTCAAGCAGACATGTGCAAGATTGTTACACAAGTAAACTTCTGACTGGGGGGTTCAGTGTGCAGATGATTTCATCACCCGGATAACTCAGCGCAGTACCCGACAGTTTTCGTGGTTTGGTTTTTTGTTTTGTTTTGTTTTGTTTTGTTTTTCCCTGAAGATGTCTCTCCTTCCACACCTCCTCCCTCAAGTAGGCTCCCGCCTCCCTGGTCCCCCTCGTTCTGCCCACGAGTTCTCATTATTTAGTTCCCAGTTATAGATGAGAACACGCGGTCTTTAGCTGATCGTTGCTTTCATCTTCGGCGGTGGCGGTGAAAGAGGCATGACACGAAATCGACCCTTAGGACGCTCCCCTCCGTCCACACCCCACACCCCCTCCCCACACACACCCTCATTCCTGCCCCCCCTCCTCAAACCCAAGACAGGAAGAAAGGCAGATATTAAAGTCAGAGGTCAGCCTCCAAGACGGTGGAGGCAAGGGATCTGAAAGGGTGAGCAAGCGATAGGGGTCGGGGGATGTCGTGGCCGAGCTAGCAAAAATAGGGGACCGACTTTCCAGCCCCAGCACACCCCCAATCCTCAACCGCAGCTAGCCTCTGGGTGGGGTTGCGCCTGTAAAAGCTTCTGAATGGAGAGAAGCCCAAGGCTATGGAAGGCATCAGCTCCAAGTCCGGGAAGGGAACAGGGCTTTGTGCATTGGAATGGGGCTTTAGAAGGCGGTGCTGCGGTTTCCAAAGCGACACGCCTCGCCTCGCCTCGCCTCGCCTCGCCCCGCCCCGCCTCGCCCAGAGCGAAACTCCGTCTCAAAAAAATAATAATAATTTTAAGATAATAATAATACTAAAAAATAAATAAATAAATAAATAAATAAATAAGAAATAAATAGTTAGTACAGCGGTCGTGGTCGTGAATCATTCCCCGGAGTCCAGGCGCAGTGGCTCACGCCCGTCACGCGAGCACTTTGGGACGCCGGGGCAGAAGGGTTGCAACAACATGATGAGACCCTGTCTGTGCAAAAACAGTTGAAAAGGAAGGCCGGGCGCGGCGGCTGACGCCTGCCGTCCCAGCACTTTGGGAGGCCGGGGAGGGAGAATCACCTGAGGTCGGGAGTTGGAGACCAGCCTGACCAACATGGAGAAGCCCCGTCTCTAGTAAAAATACAAAATCAACCAGACGTGGTGGTGCATACCTGCAACCCGAGCTACTACTCGGGAGGCAGACTCAGGAGAATCTCTTGAACCCGGGAGGCAGAAGTTGCGGTGAGCCGAGATCCGCGCCATTGCACTCCAGTCTGGGCAACAAGAGCGAAACTCTGTCTCGGGAAAAAGAAAAATAAAACAATAAAAATTGAAAATCATCTGGGCACAGTGGCGCATGCCCCGTGGTCCCAGGCACTACACTCTGGAGGCTGAGGTGGAAGGATCGCTTGAGTCCAGGAGCGTCCACACTGCAGTGAGTTTGGTTTTGATGGCACCACTGCCAGGGTGACAGAGTGAGACGCCGTCTGTAAATCAGTCAAGCAATCAATCAGATCACTGCAAGGAGCTCTCTATGTCTTACTTTCAATAGGTGTCTCTTCAGGCCAAGCAGGCATGGTGCCTCACGCCAGTAATCCCAGCACTTTGGGAGGCCGAGGTGGGATGAAAGAAGGAAGGAAGGAAGGAAGGAAGGAAGGAAGGAAGGAAGGAAGGAAGGAAGGAAGGACAGACAGAACAAAAAGTTTTACAACCCTTTTTTTCATAGTGTCAGGAATTTACAGATAATACAAGTAGTTTAGGTCAGGGGCCGATGTTATTAGTATTACTTTTTTTTTTTTTTTTTTAACTCCTACGGCCTGGTGGTGGTGCCAAGGTTGTCTGGCTATTTATCTGACTTTTGTTTGTTTCTAACGTTTTGCTTTCTCTCTTTCCTCCTGTCTTGTGAACTAGGCAAGGTGGGGGGAGGAGGGCAGCAGGAGCAGTAGAGGTCTCCTTCCTCATCCCCCACTTTGAGAATTTTCACTAATTAGTGGGCGGGTTCCCTTTCATTTTTACTTTTTGGGTCTTTTAGCGAGACAGAGTGATAGCGTTTTATGTAATACACTTGTGTGGAAGTTTTCTGACGAGCCATGGTAGCTACAAAACCTTTTATCATTGGAAGGAGCAAGTGTAATACACAGGGGCGCAGCAAGCAAGTAAGTTTCTTTTTTTTTTTTTTTTTTGAGACCGAGTCTCGCTCTGTCACCCAGGCTGGAGTGCTGTGGCCGGATCTCAGCTCACTGCAAGCTCCGCCTCCCGGGTTCACGCCATTCTCCTGCCTCAGCCTCCTGAGTAGCTGGGACTACAGGCGCCCGCCACCTCACCCGGCTAGTTTTTTTGTATTTTTTAGTAGAGACAGGGTTTCACCGTGTTAGCCAGGATGGTCTCGATCTCCTGACCTCGTGATCCGCCCGTCTCGGCCTCCCAAAGTGCTGGGATGACAGGCTTGAGCCACCGCGCCCGGCCAGCAAGTTTCTATTACAAGTAATACACTTACAGTGAGGGTTTTACATTTTCTACAGCTGGAAACTCTTTTCTAAATGAAGACCTAGGATCAAACCTGTGTTAAACCTGAACAGGCACATGTACTAACTTTGTCATGTCTTAAGCAGGTTAGTTTTTAACTGGGCCTTAAAACCTTTTTTTAGCAAGTAAAACAGTATTTTTTAATCAGAGAAGTTTTTACGAGCCCGACGCTTGAACTTGCGGCGTCTGTTTGGGGAAAGAGTTGGTTAAAGTCATGTTATCTTGAGGCATTAACCCTTCTGCTTCTCCAGGCCATTGGTCTCTTACGTTAGCCCTTCTATCAACATAACATGAAGAAACATCTAGGCTGCCAGCAATGTTTTCAGCCTACTGAGGAAATAGGTTTTTTTCTGTTTTTTTATTTTTATTTTTTAAATTTTTGGCTAAAGGAGGAGGTTCTGGTAACTTCTGGTTTATATGTTTAAAGAATGACTGAAAGACCTTGCGATCGTTGCTGGGCTGGACGGGTCTGGGTTTCCTAAGCAGTACGTGTACAGTGGGGACACCTTACATAGGTGTTTCTTCTAGCATGGTTATGGGTGGGGGGTGGGGTGGGGTGGTAACAACAACAAAGCAATGTATAGCATATTCATATCCAGCAAGGACGAAAGAGGTCCTCACCTGGGAAAAAGGTTGAATACAGCGACAGAACAATAGGAAAACAGTTAGTATTCTAGGAAAACTATCTGTCTTAAGATTTTTAACTACATTGACTTGCTTGATGAGTCCTCAAGCTTCGGCCGTGCATAGACTAGTCAGCTGCCGGTGTGTGACTAGAGCAGGGCTTGTGGTCCTCAGCAGCAGCTTGGAGCTTGGTCTCGTCTCAGGATCAGCCGGGCTGGATGATCTGCGCCCTGTTAGCCGGTCCACTTGTCCTGAGCTGTCGGTGTTAGCTGACTGTGGTGGATCCAAGACGCAACACCTGCAACTTTAACAGCAGTGGGAGTGGACAAGGTTACAGTATAGGGCTCATCCTATATGGGTTGTAGAAAAATTAGGTTTTACTTTAAACAGAGTCCCTAGATTTAAATGGGTGTCAGGCTTATAGGCATTATTTTTCTTTATTTAATTATGAACACTTCGTATGGCTATTTTGAAAGGCTGCATTTGCCTTTTAAAGGTTAATTTCTTTAGTTTCCGGAGGTCACCTTTTATTTGACCTACGATTTGCGGGTGGCCAACTGAACACAATCTTACAGGGCAGATACCTAGTTTGTTTGGTAGGGGTGCACCTGACTCGGAGGAGGACCGTAGGCAAAAACCTGATTTTATCTTAAGTGAATTTCCTGGCATATATCTATATATCTATCTATATCTATATCTATATCTGTATCTGTGTGTGTGTGTGTGTGTGTGTGTGTGTGTGTGTGTGTGTGTGTGTATATATATACATCTATCTATCTATCTATCTATCTATCTATCTATCTATATCTATATGGCAACCCTTTTTTTTTCGTTTTGTTTTTTGGTCGCCAGTAGCTGCTCGCTCGAGTGTCCAGTTCATGCGTTCCACCTTTTGTTGAACTTTGTGGCCGATAGGCTGCGTGTAACCTCTGTTGTATTGTTAACAGTCTTGTTAAATCTTGCACTATTCCAGCTACAGCTACAAATGCTGGCCTATTGTCTGACTTTAAAATCAGAGGTAGTCTTAAACCTGGGGATAATGTCTTTTAACAGTACTTTAGTCACTTCTTGTACTTTTTCTGTCCTGGTGGGGAAAACTGTAACTTACCCTGAAAAGGTGCAAACAAGCACTAGCCTCCAGCAGGGGGCAGTCCTGTAAAGTCTATAAGCAAGTTTTCACAAGGTATGGCTCTTTTTCCTGTTTCAGTTTCTTAGAGGAGGAGTTCCCCCCTCCCCCCATCCCCACCCCCACTCCGCCCCTTTGTCACTGTATCTAGTGGCTGAGCCTTCAGTGAGAAATTGGAATCCAGATACGGCAGAGTCTTGCTGTTTGTAACTTCTAATGTGACCATGGGCTCCTGGGAGCCTAATGAGAAGGTGCCTAGTCTGCCCTAGTCTTTACATTCTTCAGCTCCCGTCAGCCTGATCAGATGAGTGTCTGGTTCCTCCAAGGTGCAGCAGCCCTTGGCCGATGGCCTCTTTGTCTTGCGGCCTTGGCCATTTCCTGTATTGCCTTCTGAACATTTACCCTTCTAGAGTCTTTTTTTTTTTTTTCCATCTCGCACATTAATCTCTCTCTAGCCTTGTCCGGCTCTGGAATCCTTGCCTAACTTGACTTCGGTCATGTCTACATCCACGTCCGCGGCCTCTCACAATGCTGCTTCCCCCCCCCGCGTTCTCACGCTCCTACGGCCAGCTGGTGGGGCCCGAGAAACGGCACGGGCCCTGCCCCCGCCCACGCACTGCTGTCTGTCTCTCCTGTTTTCTTTTGATTCTCTATCTTTACACTTGCTTTTAGTCTTTCTTTTTCTTTTGCTCTTTTCCCTCTTTTCTAGAGTTTAACAGGCTCTTTTCTTTATACACTTGGAGGGTGAAACAGGCATACCGAGAGTCAGCGTAAATGTTTACAGTCTTACCCTCACCGAGTTCTAAGGCCCGGATTAAAGCAATGAGCCCAGCTTAACGACAGCGTCCAGGGTTACCACCGCATATTCTGCACATCTCTCCCCTCGTGGGTTGGTGAAGCTGTTCCCGTCCACGCATAGCTCCTAGTGTACTGATGCCCAAGGCTGGTCCCGGAGGTCAGATCTGCTAGAGTACACTGGAGTCCAACACCTCTACACAGTCATGCTCGACAGGGCTCTAGCTGTCGGGAGCAAGGCGGTGGGTTCAGGGTGTTCCCAGTTTAGTAGCTCAATGGTTGAAAAGGGCTGATAGATGAAAGTCTGTTGCCCACCCCCCTCCCCCCGGGATGTGGGCCTGGTCATTATAATAGACAGGTCCTCGTATCTCCCTGAGAGGCATTTACAGAGCTCGAGTAAGACCAGATCTGAGATGGCCCACTTGACTATCTCGACTTCTTTCCTTGGCCTCTGGAGGCTCCGATCCTTCCCTTCGAGGTGAGACCTGGGGCGTGTCAGCTCCTGAATCTCATTTCTGAGGGGGTTGTTGGCCTCGGTGAAGCGGGGTAGGCTGGGAAACATGGAGAAAGAATCTGTGTTATCTCTCGTGGCTCCCGTAAAAACTGGCTTCTCTTGCCGTTTCCTGGGACTCCCTTTTTAAAAAAACTCTGTGTCTGCCGGCGAAGCCGCTCTTACTTTTACTTTTGGCTATTTTGCACAAAGTTGTTAAACAGGGCTAAATTAACGCTGGCTTTGTCTATAATCTATTTCGCCGTGAGTCCATATAAAGGAATTTGATCTAGGTACACAGGCTGTCCTCCGACCCCGTCACCACCTGAACTACACGGCCAATTGTTCTCTGCCTGTAGTTCCTTCCGTGGGCCATCCAACAGCAGAAGAGGGCAATTCTAATTCACCCAGAGTTCGTGACCTCTAGGGGGTTAACTGAACTCTATAATCTCCTGCAAAACCTTTTGTAAGGTTCTGTAACATGCATTTTAGTAGGGTAAGTTGTGACGACTTGATGACTTTCCTTTTATTTTTCTTTTTGAAACGTTTTTAAGAGGGCTCCTAGCAGAGTGGGCTTACTTTGTGTCTGACCTATGTTTCTCTCGAGACGAAACAACATTCACCCTACGAGAAGGAAAGGGTAAAAGGTCACTCAGTCACGTAATTCACACTAAATCAAAATGAAAGCTAAAACCAAAGTGTCGTTAAGGGCACACCTGTTCGTCAAGCAATTTAAGCCAAACCAAAATCAGGAGCAAGACCAAAGTGGCAATCAAGGCAGGCCTGTTTATCAAGCAATTCAAGTCAAGTCAAAATCGAAACCGAAACCAAAGTATCAACCAATGAATTCAAGTCAAGTCAGAAACCAAAACCAAAGTGCCGGTAGAGGCACGCCGTGGGTGATCAGGCCACGCTTCCACTCAAACGGAGTGGGGGAAGTTCCAAAGAGCAGTCTCAGCAAGTTTCAGATGTCCGGACTGAAAGTGCCAGTTCCTTCCCAGTGTCCAGCCACTGTGCGGATCCTCCACGGGGGCGTGCTGTGCACTGCTCTTTGGAGGCGAGGCATCGCACCGGGGCAGATGCCTACCCGGCAGCACTCTGAGGATCCGCATCGCTCAAGCTGGCCAGAGTCCCCCGCAGGGATGCTCTACAGGGCAGGCATAAGCCGCCTAAGGGGCTGCCTCGACCCTCCGTGCATCACCAGCTCGCTTCCCGGTGAGGGAACCCAGAAATGTAGCAGGACAAGCCGCAGACAAAACTCCTGAGACACCGGATTAAAGAAGGAAGAGGTTTTTCATTCGGCCGGGAGCGTCGGCAGACTCGCATCTTAGGAGCCGAGCTCCCCGAAAAAGACTTTTTTAAAGGCTTACAACCTCAAGGGTTGCACGTGAAAGGGTCGTGACAAATCGAGCAAGCGTGGGAAACGTGACTGGGGGCTACCTGCATCAGCTAACAGAACAAAAAGTTTTACAAGGAATTCACAGATAACAGAAGTAGTTCAGGTCGGGGGTCGATGTTATTATTATTACTTCCTCTTTTTCTTTTTTTTTTCCTTTTTTTTTTCTTTCTTTCTTTCTTTCTTTCTTTCTTTCTTTCTTTCTTTCTTTCTTTCTTTCTTTCTTTCTTTGTTTTTTT